>NC_056741.1:149454446-149754446 GCF_019279795.1 Protopterus annectens | reverse complement strand
CCCACAGGAGTCTTTCCTCATGATTGTGGACAAGGAGCCAAACCATTACTTTGGACTCCTCAATGCCCCAGCATTGCGCTCTAAATCGAGTGCCTTCTTCAACACCGGCCATGCTGACTGCAGAAGGAAGCTACAACCAGTTATAGCAAGTATTCCCGCCTGTGGAGCTTAAATATGCCTCATTTCCCACACTTATTTGTGATTGGCCAGTTTTGGAAAAACTCAGCTGTAGGCACGCCTGCTTAGCTGATGTTGGCAATATTTAAAATTCCTTTGATAGATATGTGTCTGTTGAAAGTGCATGTTTATGAAATGCTGTCATGGCTTAGTGGTTAAGTACTGTGACTATAGTGCACAGTATCCTGAGTTCGAGCCCTGTCACTGCTTTTTATTTTCCTACTGGGCAGACCTGACTGCTTAAGGTACAGTAAAGGAGGTGTGAGCGTGTTTAACTGACGTTGCTCAACTTTTCCCGACTTTGCCCAACGTTGCTGAACGTTGCTCGACGTTGCCTGACATTATGCTGGTTAGCATGGTGCACAGCTACACGCAAATACGTTGTGATTGTGCTGGTTAGCACGGTGCGCAGCTACGCGCATAGACATTGAGCTGGTTAACGCAGTGTACAGCCATGAGCAATTGGATTTAAATATGCTCAATACTGGTAAAATGTGCTTAGCAGTACTTTATATTGCTTAAAATAGGGTACTCATGCCTCAGAATTCATAACCATTTCACCTTCATATATATATATATATATATATATATATATATATATATATATATATAAAATTCGTTCACTACTACATTTAACTTTTCAATGCTTTTTACAAAACTTGTACATAAAAATTGTCAGGAAATATTTTTGTATACAGATTTCCAACAGAAAATGGAATGTACAGTAGTGGGACTTGAACTGGGAATGCCTCCTCTTTGTGCAAAGGCTCTAACCACTATGCTATCGCTATTCTGCTTAATTTGCATATATTTTTATATGGGCAGCTATATCGGATGAAATTAAAAAAAAAATTTAAAATCTTTCTATTTTTAATTTTGCCAGTTTAACATATGGGGGAGTGTAGTGTTACATTGTGCACATGTGAGTGGACTCGCTCATGTAACTTGACATTGCGGCGTTTCTTCATTGCAGGGGCATGGATTTTTGGACTGCTCGGCAGTCTGACATGCCCCCTACACCCTTTACTCCCTTAGCTCTCTCTGGACTCTCTCCCTCAGATACTGACAAATATGGCTGAACAATTTCCTACAGTTTCTCCTGCCAGTCTATTTGATATGGGCATCCTGAGACAGTGTAGCAACTGCCTCATGTATACAGGCAATTCTCTACTACTACCACCTAGGAACACAATTTGTGAGAGATGGAATTACATTAAGAAGCTAGAGTCTGTGCTCTCTCCCTCACAAGCTAGTATATCTGGCCCTGAGAAAGTTGTCAACACAAACACCACATTTCAAACACCACCCACACCTACACAACACACACACACAGATATGCGGAGGTCCTTATCAAAAACATACCCAAACAAAAGAGACCTCTGAGGCAAACTCCACAGCACACTACACCACACATCACACATAGTCCATACACTTGTGTCTCACAGCCACTAAGGCCTAACCATAAACCCAACATATTAGCCATAGGAAACCCCAATGTGAGACACACAGATGTGCCCCTCACCATGCTGGGTAAGGAGAAAGTCACGGTTAGTTGTTTGTCGGGTGCCAGAATCTGCCATATCACACATGCACTCAAGTCTCTCAACAACAGGTACTGTTATGACTCTGTCATGGTCCATGTTGGCGTGAATGACTTGAGATGTACATCCCTGGATAATATGAAGAGAGACATGATCAAGCTCTCTTAATATTTGTTCCAGGCAGGTATGCCCCTAGCCTTAAGCAGCATTCTACTGTCACCCAGAATGATGCCTTAATACAAACAGAAAATGATTGACTTTAAGAATTGGCTTAGATTCTAGTGTCATTCCAAGGGGATCCAATATCTGAGAGCCTGGGAAGACATGATCGACAGGCCACAATGCTTTGCCAGAGATGGCCTCCATTTGTCTCCCTTAGGCTTCAGCCTTCTGGCAAAAGCTCTTGCCTCCTCCACAGTGCCTTTTTTAGGCAATGCCATGAGGTCAAAACTACCAACATGAAAATGTCATCAAAATGCAAATTAAAGGTCATGCTGCTAAACGTAAGCAGTCTAAACACGAAACTGCACTCATTATAAGTGTTCTTAATCCTGGAAGATGCTGACATTTGTGCAGTCACAGAAACCTGGTTCTAAGATGCAGAGAGCACCCTGGCCATACCAGGTTACTCATCCTATCATACATTCAGACCCCAAACCATAGGCAGCAAAGCAGAAGGAGTTTCAGTATATATTAAAGACATACACACCTTCAGGATAGTCAAACAGTATGATGCAGAGGAGACACTCCAGGTGCAATTAAATCATAGCTAGCTACAGGCCCCCAACCTTGACTTAAGATGCCCACTCCACCTATCTGGACCTCTATGAATTTATCAAGATTCAACCCTTTACTCTGATCCTGGGTGACTTTAATTATCCAGTCATATATTGGAAGAACTACTCGTGCCAAAACACAAATGCCCCGAGATTCCGTGATTTCGTCAATGCAAATGCCTTGGACCAGCTGGTTGACCCCCACCCCCAAGAGGTGACAATATCTTGGACTTGATATTAACCAACATGAGTAAGCATGCAGCATCCCTACAGTGTCATCCTCCCTGGTAAGATCCGACCACAAAGCTGTCACTTTCAAAGTCACCATCTCCCTTGATCCCCCTAGCTAGGGTCAGACAAAAAGTCTTCTCCAAAGCTGATTAAAACCTCCTGAAGGCAGGTATAAACAGCTTCACAGCCCCTTCCTCCTCTGTAGGAAGTGGCACAAATGTCCAAACCTATACCAAAGTACTATACAAGCACTTATATAGCTTCATAGAATCATGAATACCCAACAGGACAAACTTCTCCTCCTCAGGGAAGAGTAAATCTGTCTGGTGGACATCTGCTATAAATAAACTCTATAACAAAAGGAAAAAAAATGCTGTCCAGGACCAAGAAGGAACTGGTACCTAATTGGAAGCAATCTCTCCTTAGCCTGAACAAGCAAATAAGAGCACTAGTGAAATCCTCCATAGCAAACTTCGAGTTCAAACTGGCCATATCTACTATAGACAATAATAGGGCCTTCTTCACATATGTCCACAATCTCAAAGGAAGCCCTCAGATCTGCACAAAGCTGGTGGTCAAGGACACCACATACACAACTGCCGTAGATTTAGCCAACATGCTGGCAGACTGGTTCAGAGAAAACTTCACCCCTCTCTCCCCCCCACCAGTAAATCGGGACATCTCAAGCATCTGGCCCCTCCCCTTACCTCTAGGGAGTAAGTCATCACTGCCCTCTCAAAGGCAAAAAAATACAGCCTCCATAGGACCTAATAACATCCCAGGCTGCATCCTACATGAACTCAGGCAGGACCATGTAGCGCCATTAGGCACCCTATTCAACCAAAGCCTGAGTACTGGTTTCATCTCAGCCAAGTGGAGGACAGCCACTGTCACTCCTTTGCACAAAGGTGGAGCGTCCACTGATCCAGGAAATTATAGACCCATCAGCTTAACTAGCCCGATCTGCAAGGCCATGGAATAGATTATCATGGACCTCACTAACAAGGACATTGGCAACCTCCAAACTCTTGATCCCACACAGTTTGGTTTTGTCAAGGGGATATCATGCCTGTTGAACTTGGTTGACTTCTTTGAGACAGTCACCAAAACCATGGACAAGGGGAAGATGGTGCACACCGCCTACCTTGACCTGGCCAAAGCCTTCAATACTATTTCCCACTCACATATAATAGATAAACTCTCTCAACAAAGCATCAATCCATATGTTACCAGATGGGTAGCAAACTGGCTGACTGATAGAACCCACCTAGTCAAAATAGGGGAAGCCACCTCAAGCAGTAGACCCATAATGAGCAGCATACTCCAGAGATCGGTCATGGGGCCTCCGTTGTTTGGTATATACTTTTTTGAGGTGCAGGCCAAAACCAGTGGGCTATGGTTGACCAAGTTTGCAGATAACTGCAAGCTGGGTGCTGTCATCAATTCCCATAGTGATGTGGACATCCTCCAAAAGGGTCTAACCCAAACAAATGACTGGTGCCAGAAACATTTATCTGTGACAACAATAGGACTTGTTGGCTGGACAGATTTTTGTCCCAGAGACTCTCCCTTCTGTAGAATAGACTCCTTCTCCATGTCAAGCAGAGTACCTCATTATCCCTTTTTAAGGGCAACTTGGATAACTGGATGGGGAACCAAAAATACACCCTGAGATTCCACCTGTGTCCCTGGTGGACAGGGGTATCGGGTGCTGACTTGTCGGAACATGGGCTAAATTCTTGGCTAGGCTTGTAAGGGCTTTAGGGCCAATAGCCTAGTAACTTCCTGTGATCCTATGGTTCTGCAAGCTTTGGTCCTTTCTTCATTTAAACCGGCGGCTATCTATCACTTAAAGTTTCTTTCATGGAAGACCATTTTTCTGATAGCTATTACCTCCGCCAGAAGAATTTCCAAAATACAAACACTATCTTAAACCCCTCCCCCCATATTGTTTTTTTCATAAGAATATGATTTTACTAAGAACCAACCCATCTTTTCTTCTTAAGGTGGTCTCAGAAACTAATATTAATCCATCCATTGACTTACCCATTCTCTTTCCAAATTTTTCCAACAAAGGTGAATGTTGCTTACATTTGCTAGATGTTCACAGACAATTATATTTCTTCCTCAGCAGAACTAGAGAATTTATAAAATTGGACCAGTTATTTGTCTTTTTCTCTCTGGTCTATGTCTGGGGAAATCCATTTCAGTGCCAGTGAGAGTACATTCTACTAGGACAATAGCCACGTCTGTTGTTTTCTATTCCAAGGCTTCCATGGATGAAATATGTGTAGCAGCAACTTGGGCTACTCCGCATATCTTTATCAGTCATTACAAATTGGATCTGGTCTCCAGGGGAAGAGCATCCTTTGCCTCTATGGTTCTCAGGAATATCCTTCTATAAGGCCACCTAAGATCTAAAGTAACTGGGGACTCTGTCCCAAAGGTCAAGGATAAATGAAGATTGACATCATCAGATTAAGAAGTTATGTTCTTACCATAACATTCCATCTGTGTTGTCGATCTTCATCTATACTTGGCACACCACCCTCTGTCCCCCTCCTGCAGACTCTTTGGAGGATCAGACACTTGTCCTAGTTATTTTATCTAGTATGACCTTGGACATAGCCTCCTGAATTCTATATAGATATTCCTCCGTCTTCCTGTGTAGTTGCAACACAATCTGAGGTAAACTGGAGAGAGGTATTCTGGGTAGAGACTTAGCTTGAGAGTTTTTGGCTTGGAAACGAGTCCTAAAAGTCAAGGATAAATGAAGATTGACAACACAGATGGAACAATATGGTAAGAACATAACTTCTTATTTCAGTATACAGACCCCCCCCTTTTCCTTGAGCATCAGGTGCCTCCTTAGCTATCTCCCTCAAGCCTCATAAGGTAGGGTCCGAAAGCTGAGCCTCTCTCAACTCTGCTTTTATGTGACACCCTCCCAGCTCCCCATTCACAGGAAGCTTAGTATCTTCTAACAGCAGTGTCTCACTGTCAGCCTGGGTACTACCACTCACCTCTATCCTTGCAGTCACCCTGTCCACGGGAGCATCCGTATCTACCAGCAGTTGTGGCTCACTTTGAGGTTCACTGCTACAGGGTAGCTCCCTCCCTGAAATAGGCACATCATCAACCCCTGATTGAGTTGTGGGGTCTGTCTGGGTCTCCCCTGGGCTACCAGACCTACATTCCTGACTCCAAGCCTGACTGCATGTAACTGCATGCACACAAGGTACTGCAGTATCAAAATCATTCCCTATGAAAACATCTGCAAGAATATCCTCAAACACAGCTACCTGCTTGCTTCCTTTTCCAGCCTCCCAGTCAAGGTGTACCCCAGCCAAAGGTATTGGATTGGAGTGGACTGCCCAAGCAAGTACTGCTCCTCTTTAACCACTGCATTGGCTTGACCTCCATCCACTAAGATAGGGTACAAACTTCGGTGATAGCCTGGTACCCTTGTTGTCTCCAGACAACTTACTACTGACATACTGTTATTCCCACTTGCTGGCTCCTTCACCTTTTTTTCCCCACCTTGCTTCAGTGGACATTTGTATGCTACATGGGCCCTCTGGTTACATTTAAAACATCTAACCAATGATCCTGGCCATGTACCTGAACTGCTGGCTTCCCCTGTTACTAGTAGACTCTTCCGGGGTGATTTAGGCTGCCTACCATGGGTTCCCTTATTTCCATATGCAGCACTGGGTATCCCCTTCTTGTGCAGTGAAGTGATGCCTTGCTTGCTAAGTATAGATCCCCTTGTCTCCCCAGCTCATCTGCAGAGTTACACTCCCAGCCTGCCAACCAGATTCTCATGTCCTCAGGCAAAGTATTAAGAGCTTGTTCCCTCACCAAAAGGTCTACCAGTCTTAGAAAAGTGGTGACCTGATACCCACTCACCCACCTATGAAAGTAAGTGCTTAACTCGTCAATATAATCGCATACACTTTCATCTGCCTTGCGTCTATGCTCATAAAACTTTTTTTCTGTAAGCTTCAGGTGTTAATTGATAACAGTTCAATAGACATTGCTTTACTCTATCATAGTTTAAAAAAATCAGTATCAGACAATTTAGAAACAGCAGATACAACTTTACCATGGAGTAAGGGCGTCAGGAACCATACCCAGAGCTCTTGGTCAACATTATACTGTTTACATACTCTTTCAAATATATGAATAAAACTATCAAAGTCATCCCCCTCTGCAAATTGTGGAAAAAATTTACTGACCTTTATTGCTTCTGGGGTCTGGTTATTCCCTTCCCCATTACCTCCATGACCCTAGCAAAGGGTCAGCATTTGTCTCTCATGTTGATGCTGCTTCTCCTTTTCGTTAGCCTCAAGATGCAGTCTCTCTTCAATCTCCAAATCTGGATGCAAAGAAATGCATCATCAGTCCCTTTGGCACAATCAATGTCCCTTCACACTATCAAATCAATAATAATACCCTAAGTACCCATGAAGTGGTAAGAGACTTGGGATCACAGGTTGACCGCAACCTTAACTTCAACACCATGTGTCTACCATTATAAGATAACCTTTCAACGTAGCTCACTTGATTAGTAAAGACATCACCTCGAGAGCAAAAGAAGTTATAACCCCACTATACTCAGCACTTATCTGGCCCATAATTGAGTATAACTCCCCATTTGGTATGTACCATACTAAGCACCTACAGCAATTACAGAGACCTCAGAAGTTTCTAACAAAGAAGCTCAAGCCTTACACAGACCGACTAAAATCCCTGTCACTGTACTCCATGTCATACGTACTTCTTAGGAGAGGCTTATGCCTGGCCTAGAGAGCAACCCATGATCCAAACCTAATGAACTTACTGCATATTCATAAATCAAATGGGTCTAGGGCTACCCATTCCAGGGGCTTATATATAGTCTGTGACTTAAATAAGACATGCTGGAGGGATAGATTTATTTCCCAGTGGCTGCCACGTCTTTGGAACAGGCTATCAATTCATGTGAAACAGAGCACCTCTATGACAAAGGAACCTGGATGAGTGGATAGGGCACCTTAAATTCTTACCAGGGACATTGACTAATTTCCTCCTAGACATGGGCAGTTATCACTAAATGCAATCTTGAGTATTATCTATTACCTCTGTGGTATTACATTGGGTTGAAATGGCTGCACTTAAAATGACCTATGGGTTGATAGCCTAGTAATCTCCTATGATCCTAAGAAATGCTGCAGTCTCTCTTCAGTCTCCAAATGTTTGGCTTCCAGTTAATGCTACGTCTCCTTTTCTTTGGTCTCCCAATGCCACAGTATCTGTCTGATTCTAATTCCAAATGTTTGGCCTCCAGTTCAAGTTTCTAACTCCAGACAGATTTTTAAGTCCACTGAGGAAAAGGTGAACTGTTCTGTTTCTGAAGGCTGTATATCTCCATCACCAGACTGGTTGTTCTCCTGGCCACTGGTCTGCTCTGCAGCTGAGATTAAGGCTGAAATAATTTCTGCTTTAATCTGGTTAGTGTACACCAGTCCTTTGGCTTTGTACACCTTGGCCAATTGGTTCTTTGTCAGTTTACCATAATCCTCCGCTGACATCTTTGCCTGCTTTCCTTGACTAAACTAAACCAACAAAAATAAACAAAACTGTTGTGAAAATAAAACTCTGAATATTTACCTTGTGGCTGTTGAGAGTACAGACACCTTCAGTGACAAATGCCCACAGACTAATGAAGTTCAATATATATCCCACCTCTCTGCCACCAATATGTGATGGCCTCTTTACTCCGGGCCAGTAATCTAGGAGCCTCAGTCTTCACCACAGACACCGGTGAGAGACAGCCACTAAAAACACAGTATTTTTCAGATGCAGCTCTCTTTATCAAGCACACTTTCCCCCAAGAGCACACAGAGAATTTGCTACAGACCTGGGACTGGACTCTCTGTCTCTCCAGATCCCAAACAAGACTCAATTTGGAGCACTGTGTCCCGATTCCAAGTAGCTGACACACTCACACCTGAGTACTTGATATTCACACACACACACACACACACACACACACACACACACACACACACACACACACACACACACACACACACACTCACACACACTCACACACACTCTCCTGTCTCCTGGCACAGATTTACTAGCTGTACCCCTTCTGCCCAGACTATAAGATAACCACTCTGCCACCAGTCAGCCACTGTAAGGCTGTTACAAGGGTATCCAATTATACTGAGTAAAATCAATACTAATATAAATGATAGACTGTAACCAAAGCCACGAGGCTTTTCGGAGTGGCCAAGGCATCACTAAAATAAGTACAAGTACTCTCAAGATGTTAAAAGTATTCTCTAAAAGACCAGCCACAGTGAAAAGTATAAAAATATGATAAATAATAAAATAGAAAACATAAGAATACTAAATATCTAAGTACAATAAACACTAGAGCTTTAATCACAGGATATATAAAATAACACACTTGGACAGATTCACACAGATGCAGAAAAACAATACTTAACTAATCTCACTGTGTTTCCTGAATGTGTAAAGAATAACTGTTCCCTAGTTAACTTAATTAATACAGCAAGGCAAAATGAGATGCTGAGATGCTTACTTCCAAAAAGCAAGGTGATGAGCTTCAAACTAAAACTGAATTGAACTGAATCGAACTGAACCGTCTGTGACTACTGACATAAATCTTTTATATGATGTT
Source organism: Protopterus annectens (assembly GCF_019279795.1). Lineage (NCBI taxonomy): Eukaryota > Metazoa > Chordata > Ceratodontiformes > Protopteridae > Protopterus > Protopterus annectens. Next base: position 149,745,027 of record NC_056741.1, on the reverse strand, counting down.
CCAAAGAAAACAAAACAAAACTAAACTGCTGTGTGAGTTTCGTCCTCTCAGTGTGTGTTGGTTATAGAATTACATCACATTAGATCAACTCACTATGGTACAATACACACTCAGAGCTTTGCTAAGATATGTTGCGGTATCTGAAAGCTATAGAACAATTTCAACCACTTCTGCTCTTCCCTTCCTGAATTCTTTGTTTAAACATATACATTTAATCAGTTATAATAACACTGTTGATACATTTTAACACAAGCATATGTAAATATCAGTGTGATAGTCAAATGGCACAAAAGTCTTTACAAAACTCCAGCTAACTATGCTGGCATATGTTACACATGCATTGCCATTCTCCCTGGCACAGATGGCAATACCTCACATCATCACGGGGACCATTGCTTTCAAGGCAGAGAACTCGATTGTTTCACAGTTGGCTACCCTACAATCTATTTCAAACTCATCCATGAGACTCATCTCCCATGCAGCTAAAGGTATCTCTAGGGTGGCGGGTTCAGGCATTTCCATTAAGAGACATGCCTAGATGTGCCTGTATGATTTCACAGAGCCCTTCAAGTCTTCCTTCATAAATGCTCCCTTTGATGGAAGTTTTGTATTTGGCCCCAGGGTTAAAGACACACTATCCCAGTGTGAGCAGGAAGGTAAAACTCTGTCTGCTGTGGTTGTATGTTTTCTGACACCTCAAAGGACGTTTTCTAGGAATAAATGAGGTGGTCAAAAATGTGGTTCAGGAAGTCCTAGGATACCTTCCAAGATCCACATAGAGGTAGTACCCACAAGGGCAGAGGGGGAACTGTAAGACACCGCCCACATGGCAGAGGAGGTCTGCAAAACCAAGGCTCTCCCCTAGATCCTACCAGCGTTCCTGAAAGGAGGCCTGGTTGTCCACCTCTTGAGGCAGTTGGGAGTTGTATATCACTGCACCAGAGAGCCTGGCTAGAGATTACATAAGATTCATGAGTGCAAAGGATTATTTCCAATGGTTATATGATACCCTTTTCCCTACCCCCCAACTGTAAAGAAAATTCCTGATGTTCCACCCAGTCAGGGGAAAGCAGGAGCACTAGAAATAAAAAAAGTTGCTGGAAAAAAAGAGTTATCCAAGAGGTCACCCAGACTAGAAAAAGTCCAGAACTTACTCAAGTTTTTTTATTGCCAAAGCAAACGGGACCAATTTTGGATCTCAGCATTCTGAATAAGTTAGTTCAGTGCACGGAGTTGCAGATGGTCTCTGTTCAGTCCATTCTGTCTTTTCTGCACAAGGATGACTGGATGCTCTCAACAGACCTTCAGAATACATACTATCATATAAAAATGAACAGACGATCCAGAAGATACCTACACTTCTAGCTTGGAGCTAGTCATTACCAATTCGGAGCTCTGCCCTTTGGTTTTACCACAGCTCCTAGGATGTTCACCAAATGGATGGCAGTAGAAGCAGCTCACTTGAGAATGCAGAGAATCTGGGTGTTTCATTACTTGGATGTCTGGCTCATAACCACTCCAACCAGGCATCATCTGATCAAAGCACATGATTATGTAATCCAGTTATGCTCTCAACTAGGAATTACTATCAGTCACAACAAATCTTATTTAAAACCAACTCGATATCCTTGACAGCCTCCCTTCCTTTGACAAGGGTACAAACCATACAATTCCATTTCAAAAAGATCATTCAAAGTTCTTCTCTCTTAGATTGTTTGATCCTTCAAGCACTGGGGTCCATGTCTGTTGTGATAATTTTGGTTCCGTTAGCAAGATACCACATGAGAATTCTTCAGTGGACCCTAGCGACTGAGTGGTCTATTCTTCACTAATCTTTATCCATTAAAATCAAGATAACTCAGGCATGCAAAAATTACCTCCTTTGGAGGATTTACTCTGATGAGGTAATGCACGTTCGCCCCTTCATTCTCCCAAAGCCGAAAGCCATAGTTACCAGAGACACTTCCCAAACTGGATAGGGGAGGAATTTCTTGGGAAAAACAGTCCAAGGCACATGATCCCTCCAAAAGGCCAATACACATATCAGTGTCTTAGAAATGAGAGCTGTCCTCCTAGTATTGCAGCCCTTCCAAGACATTCTCCCCTCTGGACTATTGCAATTCAGATGGACAATATGTCAGTGGCCTGGTACATCAGTGAACAAGGAGGAACCAAATTTTATCTCCTGTTTCGAGAAGCCTTGAGAGTGTGGCAATGGGTGATCTCACCCAGTTGTTTTCTGATACAAATGCACATTCTGGGGAAATCTAACATGATAGCAGACAAGTTAAGCAGGTCCATTCTAATGCCTCATAAGTGGTCACTCAACATGAAAGTGGTGGAAAAGATATTCTGTTGATGGGGTCAACCTTGCCGTGACCTATTTGCATCTCCTCTCAAAAAAGTGCCGCAGGTACTTTGCAGTGATCCCCACACTGGGAGAATCACTGAGAGATGGTCTTCTCCATGATTGGTCCCCCAGTCTTTTTTACACCTTTCCCCCATACCTTCAATTCCCAAATTCCTTCAAAAGCATCTTGAATGAAGAGCACAGTCATCCTCATTGCTCATTATTGGCCTTGTCAGATTTGGTTCCTCTTTCTTTGGCCTCATATATCTTCTGTCTCACCTGACAGATATGATACACCCAGACATTTTTAGGCCTGAAGTTGACTGCATGGTGTTGTCCACTTCTGTTGCTTGCTAGACAGCCCAGGATCTCTTCCCCTGTCTACCACATCCTTTTAGCCTCCCACTATAAAACAATTAGATGTAAATGAAAAAGATTTGTTGTTTGGGTGTAGCAAAATGACATTGATCCCTTTTCAGTGCCAGTACCTAATGGTCTTGATATTTTAGCTACAATGTTTAATGAAGGTGCTAGTTCTTCATCTGTCAAAGTATAACTGTCATTTCTAATTTTCACATCGGAGTAAATAATTCATCTTTAGCTTCTTTTAAACTTTGGAAGGACTTTATAAAGGGAGCATTTCTTCGTTTTACCCCCATTTAAAGATCCCACTCCATTGTGGAACTTGAATTTGGTTTTACAGTCTTTGACCCAATCTCCATTTTAACCATCAGGCAAGTGTGAACTAAAATTTTTAACCTGGAAGACTGTCTTTTTGCTGGCCATTACATCTGCTAGAAGAGTCTCAGAACTTCGAGCCCTATCTTCTAAGCCTTCTTATTAGATTTTTCATAAGGATAGAGTATCCTTATAAACCAACCCATCCATCCTTTCTAAGGTAGTGTCAGAATCCAATATGAATCAAACTATCAACCTTCCAGTTTTCTTTCCAAATTATTCAAAGGAGAGTATATGTTGCACCTGTTGGATGTTCACAGACAGTTACGTTTTTGTCTGCATACTACAACAATTTTCAGGAAATCAGATTGATTATTTGTTTCCTTTTTGGATTCAGAATTTGACAAACCAGTTACCAAAGTGACTTTAGCCAGATGGTTAACTGATTGTTATTTCCTTTGTTTACAAAATATTGGGTTTGACTTTGCCAAAACTTCTAAGAGCTCATTCTGCCAGGTCTATGGCAACTTCTTCAGGATTTTTTATCCAGATCTTGCTTGGATGATATTTGTGCAGCTACAACTTAGGCTAATCCTCATTCCTTTATTGCTCATTACAAATTGCATCTGGTCTCTAGGGGATGAGCAGCCTTCTACTCAGCTTTGCTCATGAATATCCTTGCTTAGAATCCTTCCAAGATGTAGGTAGCTAGGAACTCTGTCCCATTTGTTGAAGAACGTTCCATCTGTGTTGTCCATTTTCATTCTTCCTCAACTCCCCTCCCTCCAACCCCCTACCATTTTGACTTCTGGAAGGATTAAAAGATGCTAAAGGAACCAATGTTTCTGTATTTGGGCTCCAGATACTGTTATTTCATCTCTTTTTATTTGTTAAATATTATGTAGACTTAAAGGTCAGCAAACAAGATCTGAGGTATGGTAGGGGACTAGCTCATAATGGGTAAGGGAGGAGCTTGAGAGCTTCAGTGTTCCATTATTAGGAATAAGTGGCCGAGTTTGATCCGAGGGTCAGATCCAAACCCATTTGTTGAGAAAGAATAAAAATGGACAACACAGATGGAACATAATGGTGAGTGCATAACTTCTTATGAATAGATTATTCAGAAGCCTCTAACCGAATATTTTGTCTACATGTAAAAAAAAAAACTTCTCATTAAAGGAAGCTGTTTTGCATATTGTTACCCTGTTCTCCTCAATGCATTATCCCTAACTGTACATGAGCACGGACACAAACATGCACATGGATAAGAAAATGAAAAGACAAACACTATGGACTCTGAAAGTAATCTGTCTAAATGTACACAAAAATAACAGATAACTATCTCTTAAAAACTACCATCTGTCTACCATAGGGTTAAGCTTATATATTTTTTAACCTTGCACACATGATGTATATAGTTTCACAGATTACTAGGATAATGGCCACCAGGATCTTTGCAAACATAGTTGTGCAACCCAACCCAGTTTTGTCCCCAAGTTCATTGGACGTCTAAATGGTGGGGTATGTTACTAAAGTGGTAGCTAAGGGTAAAGTGGGGTGTATATTAGTTGGTGATTAATTTACTTATTGTCAACCTCTGTCCATCAGAGACATGAGGGCCAGATGAAGGTGAATTTGTGATTTTCTACCCGATGATCAAAATAGGTCAGGGATGAACTTTGCTATATGTAGATGGGGAGTTTATTTCATAGCGTGGGGATCTTTTGAGATACATATCAGTCCCTCCAGTATATTCTGTTTATGTCGCAGGCAAAGTTCAGGTCCGGTCCTTAGATCTAGTAGTTCTGGTGTTGCTTGTCTTGCAGATGTGCAAGAGAACCATCAGAGATGGCTATGAAGATGCCTTATATGCTAGGCATAGATCGTCTCTCAGTAACGTGAAGAAGACTGAGTACAGAGATAGGGGTGTAAGGCGATTCTGTGTCGGACATGATATTTATACCCTGGATTCTCCTGGTGAGGAACATTTGAGGGTATTCCAACTGTTGCAAGTGCCTGGTTAGGTACATGCCAGTGGGGCATTGTACTCAATGATGGGTCTGATAAGGGCTGAGTGGAGTGGTACTATAACTTCCTTGGGCCTGGATGCCATACTGTTGTTTATGAGTTGGGCAACATAGAATGATATTCTTACTATCTTGGCTACATGTTTGTCAAACACCAGATTACTGTCTACATAAGTTCTCAGATCCCTAACTATCAGGTCAACTCGTAGGGGTGTTTTATTGTTGGAGTAATTAGCTTTTGTGGACAGTTTCCTAAAGGGCATTATAATGACTTTCACACCAGTCAGTTATTTGTGTTAGACCCTCTTGCAAGGTGTTAGTGTTATGGGGGTAATCCGTGATAGCTCCCAATTTGCAGTCATCTATGAACTTGGTGAGCCAGAGGCCTTTGATATTAGCCTTGACTTCCGAGAAGTAGATGCCAAACAGGAGCTGAACCAACACAGAGCCCTGGGGTACTCTACTGGTGACTGGTCTCCTGGTGAAGGTAGTCTCACGGATCCTGACTTCTTGGGTCCTATCTGTGAGCCAGCTGGCAATCCAGTGGCAATCCAGTGTGTTTTGTAGGGATTCTTGCCTATTTCTGGAAGTTTGACAACAATACCTGAGTGTGGTATTGTATCAAATGCTTTGGACATATCAAGGTAGGCAATATGCACCATTTTTCCTCACCCATAGTCATAGTCACCCTCTTGAAGAAGTCTACTAGGTTAAGTATGCAAGACCTTCCCTTAACAAAGCCAGATTGGGATGGGCCCAGTATATGCAGGCTGCCAATGTCCTTGTTGATCATTTCCATGATAACTAATTCCATGGCTTTGCATATTAGACTTGTTAGACTGATGGGTGTGTAGTTCCTGGGGTCAGTTGATGGTTCACCCTTATGAAGAGGGATTACCGGCGTATCCCTCCATTCACCTGGCACATAACCTGTTTTGAGGCTGTAGTTGAAGTGGCTCAAGTGCCTTGCTAGGTCATGTTTTAGGCTATTTAGGAGGCAATCAGAAATATTGTTGGGGCCCAGTGAAGCAGTGGTTTTGGTCTTAGCTAGTGCCTCCGGGACCTATTCACTGTTGATAGTTGGGGAGATATGCTAGAAGGGATAAGATGTCAATATAAAGTACCATTGTGTAAGTAAACTTACCATAACAGTAGATTTATGCCTAAAGTAGTCTCCGAGTTTACTTTCATCCAGACTATCTCTTTGTTGGATACCAGTGATCTTCATATGTATCACTGCTGCAGTAGCCTAAATTATATGATCTATTTACTACTAAAAGTATCACAACCAGCCTGTTTCCAAAGCTTCAAAGGACCTTCCATACATCCAAACTGATAATCAACTTGAGCTGACTAAAAGTCAGGATTGGGTGCCAAGCCCTTCAGAGCTTTTATGCCAAAAGAAAGAGGGAGGCTAAAGCCTTAAGAAGGAAAATTCTAGAGATATAAAAATAAACTTCTACACTTTGACATAAAAAAACATATAAAAATAAGGGGGATGGACAGATAGAAAAGCTACTGCAGCAGTGATCATTTGAACATCTACTTTTATGGTAAGTTTACTTTCACAATTGTACCATGTTCTGTATAGGGATCACTGCTGCAGTAGCCTAAGCTACACACGTAGACTACCATAGCTTAGACTGATTGTGAGGGGGAAGGATGAGAGTCCAGGAGCCCCTGGAGAGTGGTCCTAACAAAGCCTGGCATAGACATGGAGAAGGAATACACTTGATAGTGGTTTGTAAAAGTATGTACAAAGTACCAAGTGGCTGTTTATAGAATTCTTCTACAATCAAACCCTTTCCAAAAAGCCACAGATGAAACCAAATCTCTGGTAGAATGAGCCTTGACCCTGTCTGGAATAGTTTTGTTGTGGTGGCTGTAACAGATAGCATGAGATCTGTTTTCTGTCACCTTCACAAGAAATGAACAACTGATTACATATTCTGAATTTTTTTTTTCTGTCAAGGTAGTACCTGAGTTGTTTGTGGGCATCCAAGGTATGGAGTATCCTTTATCTGTCATTTTTAGGTTCTATAAGGACGACAGGGATATAGCTCGGCTTATGGTAAACCCATAGAGCACTTCAGCCATAAATCTACTTTTATGGCAAGTTTACATACACAGCTGTTCTTTATAGTGACTTGTTAGATGAAAAGCTTGATTGCTGTCAGTCAGCATCACATTATTTTGTGTATAATGACAAGCTTTCACCCTAGTCTACTAGGTTAATGTTTGTTATAAAAATGCATGGATTGCTACAATAGCCAAAAGTCTATATTCAGCTATGCTGTTTAAAGACAGAAAATGATCTGATGTTGTCTTTTTCATCAGTTCCTCAACCATTGGATTACAGATCTGAACACACATCAGACATCAGCCACTTCTCAGACTTTGAATCTGTAGCTGAAGTATCTCACCTTACCCATAATCCCCTCCAAACACTGTATTATCTCAGATCTAGTTTGCTGCTTCAGCACTCAGACGTGGTTGATGTAGCTCAAACTAGTCAAATAAGTGACTTATTATTTGTGGTAGTTCTACTTTTAGGGTTTTTCACTCATTTCCTTCTCATTTACCTCCCTTGTCAAAAACAGACTTTATATAGTTTTTATTTACAATGTTTAGTTCATTGGGTGTGGTAGTTTGTAGGCCTCGTGCCTTTCTCTCTATTTTTCCTACTATTTTATTAGTAGTCTTTTTATCATTGTTGATATTTTCTTTCTCTAGTTTAGGGAATTCTTGCATACCATCATTGGTATTCTGTCCTTTCTTCTTTCCTTTTGCAGTGCGTGCAGCTGTTGCTAACTGTTTTGTGACAGTCATGGCAGATAAATCCACTAAGTTTAAGAAATGGTCTTGTAGGCATAATATCTCTAATTCTGATTCCCACTTATATGGGTATATTGCCTTGGTGCAGGCATCTTGATGTTGACTGCAACATTTCCGCAGGTTTCAACCACAGGGTGTTAGTCAAATGCAGGAATAAGCTAGTGTTTAAAGGCTTATTGCCTTCTTCTTTATTCTCAGTGTCTGGAGCTTCCCCCTCTGCTAAGAAGCCAGCAGAATAATCTAAGGGTGAGAAAGACTTTGCAGAGCCCTTCAAGCTGTCCTTCATCAATGCATCTTTTGATGCATCTACCTTATTTAGGCCCAAAGTTAGAGACTCTATCCAGGAGTAAAAAAGATGAGAACACTCTGTCTGCCATAGCAGTATGTTTTTCAATTCCCCAGAGGACCTTCTCACGGAACCAGAAAGGAGGTAGGAAGATGATGTTTCAAAAATTGCAGGGGTTTTTACAGGACCGCTATGGAGATAGATCTCCCTATGACAGATGGGGGAACTCTAATGGCAGACATCACTCATGAGGCAGAGGAGGCCTGAAAAACCAAGGCTTCAGAGGTCTTTTTTCTGAGCAACCTTTTCATCATTCCTGAAGGATTGCCTGACTACTGTGCTCTGATCGCAGTTTGGGTAGTGTTTATTTATGCACCTGGAGGCATAGCTGTCCATCAACAAAGATCTCTGTGTACAGAATGTAATTACCAGAGGCTATTACATTCCTTTTTCCTTCCTGCTCCTACACAGTCAAAGAAAATTCCCAATGTACCACCCATCAGAGAAAAGAAACAGCCTTAGAAGTCAGAAAAGCTTCTTACAAAGAGAGTCATCTAAACAGTCTCACCAGATCAGCAGGGGTTCAGAACTCATTCCAGATTTTATTTGGTGACAAAGAAAAATTGGGACCTCAGGACAATCTTGGACCTTAGTCCGGTGAACCAATTTGTCAAACAACTGAAGTTGTGAATGGTGATGGGTCAGTCCGTTCTCCCTGTATTGCCAAAAGATGATTGGATGTGCTTGACAGATCTCCAGGATGCATACTATCAAACCAAAACAGACAGATGGCCCAGGAGATACCTTTGCTTCCAGTTGGAGGCCAGCCAGTTTCAATTCAGAGCCCTGCCCTTTGGTCTCACCGTAGCCTCCAAGGTGTTCACCAAGTGTATGGCAGTGGCTGCCGCTCACTTTAGGTTTTTGGGAATCTGGATGATTCCCTACCTTGAAGACTAACTCGTCACTGATCACCACCAGTCATCTTCTGAAGCTCACTAGGGACTGCCTGCTCCATTTGTGTCTTGCTCTGGACATCACAGTCAATTATAACAAATTTCATCTGTCTGCCACCCAAGTCCTGGAGTTCATATGTGCTCATCTGGATATGGTTTCTCAGATTGCAAGACTGCCTCAGACCAGACTGTCGACATTACAGAATCAGGTGGTACATCTCTTGTCTCTTCATTCACCTCCAGCCAAGTGGGTTCTATAGCTTCTTGATTCAGTGGCAGCATCCATAACATCTGTGTTACTGGCAAGATTTTATATGAGAGGTCTACAGTAGACACTGGCAGTATAATGGTCGATAGATCATCACCCCATGAACTTTTCCATTTGAACCACCAAGATTTAGAAGGAGCATGTAAATTGGTGGATTCACACATTGGATGTTTCTCTGGGCTATCCCTTTATTCTACCCTTACCCAAGACTATGGTGACCATGAGTGCTTTCCACCTAGGTGGGAGGGCCACTACTCGGGACAGAGAGTTTTATGCATGTGGTCTCCCTTAGAGGCCAATCTTCACATCAGTATCCTAGAGACGAGAGCATACCTCTTAGTGTTGCAGGCCTTTCAGGATGTTCTCCCTCTGAGGATGATTGCCATACAGAGAGACAGTATGTTGGTAGTTTGGTACATCAACATGCGAGGGGAACCTGCTGTTATCCATTGTATCGAGAAGCAATGAGAGTGTGGCTGTGGGTGACAACAGTGCATATTCCGGGGAAGTGCAGTGGTTTAGCAGACAGACTGAGCAGATCAACCTTACTATCTCATGAGTGGGGAAGCAAATAGTCCATTAGCAGGGTCAACTATGCTGAGATTTCTTCACTTCTGCTGCATAACCTCAAATGCACCAGGTATTTTGCCCTGGTCCCTCCAGAGGGAGAGTCACTGATAGATGATTGGTCCCCTAGTCTTGTCTATGCTTACCAACCTACTCCCATTATAGCAAAATTTCTACAGAAAGCATATCAGTGGAAGAGCAAGGTGATCCTCATTGCTCCTTTCTGGCCTTGACAAGTGTGGTTTCCCTTTCTTTGGCCTTGCCTAATACGGTCTCCTTGGGTTCTAAATGAAACTCTAAATCTTCTGTCTCACTTGTCAGGGCTATTTCACCTGGAGATACAGACCTTCAAACTAACGGCATGGTTTTTCCACTTCCAGTGATGACTAGATGTCCAGGCTTTCTTCTCAAGTTCTACACATCCTTACATCTTCCCAAAAGGATTCTACTAGGAAGATGTATAATAACAGTAAATGGAAAAGTTTTTCTATTTGCTTCCAGAGAGACACTTGGATCATTTCTGAGCACCCACTCCAGCTATTCTAGATTTCCCCACTTCTGTTTTCCATAGCAGTTCAAGTTACTACACAGTCAAGGCACAACTGGCTTCGATTTCCAATTTTCACATTGGAAAAAAATATTCTTCTTTGGCCTCCCTCAGATTTTGCAAGGCATTTTTTAAAGGTACTTTTTTTACTCAAACCACCTGTTAAGGATCCTACTTCCCTTGGGATTTGACAGTGCTTCTTCAGACCTTGTCACAGTCCCCCTTTGAACCTGTGACAAAAATAGATTTAAAATTCTTGTCTTAGGAAAACCATTTTTCTAGTTGCTATTACGTTAGCTAGGTGAGTATTTGAACTCCAGGCACTATCTTGTCAACCACCCCACCTAATTTTTCATAAGGATACGGTCCCCTTTGCACTAACCGTTCCTTTCTACATAAGGTAGCATCAGAGTCTACACTCAATCAATCCATTATTTTGCCATTTTTTTCCAAAGCTTTCAAACCAGGGGGAATATATGCTTCATTTGTTGGAAGTGCACAGACAACTCTGGTACTTCCTCCACAGAGCTAAAACTTTCAGAAAATATGACCGTTATTTGTTTCTTTTTAAAGGCTAAATTAGGTCTGTCTATGTCAAAAATTACTTTAGCCAGATGGCTCACTGATTGTATCGCTCATGCCTATAAGGAACGGGATTGACTTTACCAAAACCCCCAATGACTCATTCTACAAGATCCATTTCCACCTCTTCCGCCATCTTATTTAGAGCTTCAACAAATGACATTTATACAACTGACACTGGTCCAGTGCTCATGCCTTTATTGCTCATTACAAATTGGAAATTTCGTCTATGGACAGGGTGGCATCTGATTCTGCTTTACCCTGGAAAATCTTTCCATGATGACTCTGGACTCTGTCCCAACAGTTGAAGAATGGACAAAAAAGAAAACAGATACAAAACTAATGTACTCACCATAACGTTGCATCTGTGTTGTCTTTTTTCATCCTTCCTCAACCTCTCTCTCCATTCCCCCTTCCATTTTTGAAAGATATTTATATATCCTCCTGGTATGACCTGGGGTGTATGACTTACTGTTTTTTCTCCCTGTGTAAGCTCCAGGTACACTTCTTTCTCATGTCTAAAGCTTTGATAGCTGTTTGCTGATTTGTTCTATGTATCCTTGGTATTTACTGGTTATATCTAAGGAATAAGGAGGCAAACTCAGTCTGAAGTAATACAGGATTTGGGGGAATTAAGTTAAGGGGAGGAGTTTGAGCTACAGATCCAAAATCTGAGAAGTGGTCATGGCCGGATATGTAAACCAATGGATCAGGAAGGATGAAAACAGACAGCACAGATGCATCATTATGGTGAGTACATTAGTTTTGTATCTGATATTGTCTTTTTATATCCATTCCTCAATCTTTGGGTTAGAGTCCAAAAAACACATGGTGCTCACTTAATTATATGTCTTCTTCCCTGATTACCAACAGTCATGTTGGCAATGTGCAGCTACTAGGTTTACCAGAAAAGCAACCACAAAGTACTGAACATTTTACATCAAATGAATTTCCTTCTTTGAGTGAAATTATAGATGTTCTGTAGTCTTATCTCGCCTTTATTTTTGCATATGGGTTCGGAGCCAATCCTCAGCTCCAACTCAGCCGATTAGAAAGCTCAAAGTCTCTTAGTTGACTCGTGGCTAGGTAGGTATCCCATAGTGCACTAGTACAATCTCCAGATCTCGTTTGCCGGGTCTGCGAGTTCAGATGTGCTTCTTGCTTGGCCGTGGCTACGTTTAAAACTTTTTATATTATTATTTATTTTATTTTATTTATTTTACATTTGTTAACCGGGCTTGTCTAGCTGGATATATGTCCATTTTCAGTAGAGGCCCGGGGAGAAAAGCTCCACACATTGATCAACATTAAGAGACATATAAAAAGCATTTTAAGTAAATATGAATATACATTAGGTAATAGGAACAAATACCTAAGGCACTTACAGTTTTTATACTAGGTCAATAGTAGCATAACATTAAATCATCAAAAGATTAGCAATTAGTTATCAATAATCAGTCTAAGAGAAAGAGGTAAAGCAGGAGATTTAAAGGGATTAATGTAGTAATACAAGAGAGAGAAAGAGTGAGAAACAGTAGTCTAGTAAGGAGATGAGGTAGGAAGATGGAAAAGAGCACGGGGAGAGAAAAGGAGGAGAGAGGCAGAGCAAGTAAGTAGAGCAAAGGGGCAAGAAAGGGAAATAGTGTATATAGCTAGTAAGCATAGTATATAGTTATAGTAGAGTGGGAGAGTGTAGAAGGTTAGTCAGGAGTCCTGCAGGAACACAGCTAGTAGCTAGTTAGCAAAGTATATAGTTATAGTAGAGTGGGGAAGGTGTGGAAGGTTAGTCAGGAGTCCTGCAGGAACATAGCCAGTGGTTTTGGAAGTACAGTTTGATTCTTTGTTTGAAGAGTGGTAAGGAGGAGATTAGAGTGAATTATCACATTACTGTTTACCTATAGCAATTTATCTTGTTCCAGATAGAGTTTAGTAGTGTTAGGAGAGTTTTCAGACCTTTTGGAGTGGTTTTTTTTTTACATTTAAATTAGCTAGTTTGTTGAGAACTGGTTGGCCATTGGCCCTTGTTGTTCTCCGTTTTGGTATCCTGTGTGCTAGTTTTCTAATTAACGTTGCATGTTTGCGCTGATATTTGCTTTATATTGTGTGCAGTGTTTTCTTGATTATTACAAGGTTTTTCTCTGGGAGTCCGCCTTTTGAGCCTTAGATTTCTAATTTTAGAAAGTTAGAAATTTAGATATTTAGAAATTTAGCTTGTGGGCAGTGTAGTTTGATAGTTTCTGACCTTTTTCTTTGACTTAGCCTATCTAGCTAGGTCTGTTTAAGTTAGAGGACCTAGTTCTTTGCTTATTCCTTTTTTTCCCCAGGGCTGGGCCCGTTTAAGTTAGAGGACCTAGTCCTCTCTACTTCCTTCCTTGTGTGTGCATGTGTTGTTAGGGCTAGGCCCGTTTAAGTTAAAGGACCTAGTCCTCATTGTGCTTGTGTGTTCCTGCTTAGCTAGTAATGTGTAAAGAGTCTAAAGATCACAGACCTGCAGGTTTCAAAAAATTTGTAAAGTGCCATGACCATAGTAATTGTGTATATTGTCTCGGAGCCATTCTTTTGCAGGAAACTTGTTTAGTCTGCCATTCCTTCAGCTCCAGAGTTTTCCAGGAGTGGAAGAATAAGTTAATTTTGAAAGGTCTCCTCAAGCCTTCCTTCGAGGAAGAATTAGCCAGTTCTTCTTCCTCTTCAAAATCACTTTCTTCTAAGAAAGAGAAGGTTAAGGTGACCAAGAGGCATTCTCTGGCACAGTCTAGCGTATTGGAACCTCATCTAAAACAATCTAAGCCAGACAAGACTTCTACCTCTTTGGCTCCACTGTCCTCAGAGCAAGCGAAGGTTGTTGATATTGGCACTTCAGTTTCGGCCCCAAGCATTACGGAGCAGACTACTGAGAGACTACATCGTAGCCAGTCCAGAGATCCCTTGCCAGTCTCCCCAACCTTAAGATCTCCAATTCTGCAGAGATCCAGATTGCCTACACTGTCATCCAGATCCTCTAGGAGCCTGTCAGAGGAAGATGTGGAGAGAGTAGTGCTTAGTCTCCTGAAGTCATCTGCCTTGCCAAAAATGTTGTTGGCTCCAACCCAGTCCAGAGCCACCTGAGTCCACCCCCCCCCCCATTGTGGTTCCTCCTCTGAGCCATGTCAGGCCTTTGGAGCCAGTGTGTTCAGTACCACTTGTTGTGGAACTCAGTTCCAGCTCCCCTTGAGGCTGTCTCAAAGCCAGTTTCTGCTCTGACATCTTTGGTGCCGTCCATGGTGTCCAGGAGCTGAAGCTCACTGGTCAGCCCCGACAGGGACACTTGGACCTGAACCTCCTCGGTTCCGAGTCTCCCTCTCAGCTAGGGTGAGCTCGGACCCTACATCTATCTCAGAGCCGATGGCACTGGAGCCCATGACTTCCTCCATTTCCTCTGAGCCGAGGCGGTCTTTGGAGCTGGAGAGATCTGCCTTCGAGATGATGAGGAATGTGCTGTCTCACTCATCAGCTCCACACAAGGGTACCGACACTCTTCCCCATCGGGCACCGACCTCTGTCTCAGCACCTACTCTCTCTCTCTTGACAGCAGAGACCCACAGCCTCAGGAGCCCCCAGTTGGTGGCCCCCAGTCTTCCAAGACCTCCCCAGAATACCCTTCTGAGGAGCCCCCTTGGAAGATGACATGCAAGAGGAAGTATGTAGACTCCCAGGATGAGTCCCTTACCTCCAACACTGACCTCGAGGAGTCAGAAGGGTCCCCCAAGTCATCCTCTGATGATGTCTCCTTTGTAGACATCTTAGAGATCCTTAAGCAGAGAGGCAGCTTGGCCCACTGTTACCCCTTCTGATGAGGAGTCAGTGTACCTGAAGGTTTTCGGGTCTCAACCTTCAGCCTCTTGGGTGTCTCCACCTTTTGATGAACTTTTAGACCTTGTTAGTCGAAAGGTGTGGGAGACTCCTGATGCCATGGAGCCAGTTCCCAGAAGACCCAATAAATTTCTGTCTGCCCCCAAAGAGAAAGGGTGAGCCTGTAGATGCCATGGTGGTGGCGACGGCCACTAAGAAGGAGCTAGCGGAGACTTCTTCATCTATCTATCTGCTGAATAAGGAGTCTTGAATAATGGACAGATACTGGAAGCATATCTTTTCTTCAGTGGCATTCACACTCAGATCGCTAAACTAACACATTTTACAAGGCTTCAAAGAGATCTCCTTAAGGAGTTGGGAGATACTCTACAAGGTACATCTACTGAAGGAGTCCCTGAGAAGGTGTCTGCTCAGTTGTCCACCTTAAATTCCATCGTTAACTCCTCCATGAGGCTGATTTCTTATGCAGCGACAGAGCGAGCAGGGCAGCGGGTTCAGGAGTTTCCCTTAGGAGACACTTCTGGATGTGCTTATGTAATTTTGTGGAGCCATTCAAGTATAACTTTACCAACGCCCCCTTTGATGGTTCTTCATTGTTTGGACCTAAGGTAAAAGATACACTCACCAGGTGTGAGCAAGAAGGGAAAACGCTCTTTGCCATGGAAGTACATTTTACTGTCCTCTCTAGACCATATCCTAAGGGTCAGAGAGGTGGTAAGATGTGGTTCAAGAAGTCCCAGTGATTTTTCCCGGATGCACAGGGTCACTCCTTCAGAGGCAGAGGAGGAGGAGCAAATGGTAGACATCGCCCTAGAGGCAGGGGCAGCCCACAAAACCAGGGAGACGCGATTCATTTCAAGGCCATCCCTATCAGCGCTCCTGATGTAGGGGCCCGGCTGTGCTTCTCTGGAGCCAGTCGGGGGTCCCATATCTTTGTATCCAGAAGCCTGGCTAAACATCACCCAAGACAAATGGGTACAAAGAATAATCACCAGAGGTTACTCCATACCCTTTTCTCTTCCACCCCATGTTCCCAAGAAGATCCTGGATGTTCCACCCAATCACAGGGATTAAGCAAATGTAGAAGTGAAAAAGTTGCTCACAAACAGAGTCATCCAAACCGTCCCCGCAGACCAGGTAGGATTCAGAACTTACTCCAGATTCTTTTTAGTGCCAAAACGTACAGGGGACCGGAGGCCCATCTTGGACCTCAGCAAACTAAACAAATCCATAAAGAAGGACAAGCTCTGGATGGTGGCACTACAGCTACTCCCTCTGTTAGGGAAAGATAAGTGGATGTGCTCCATAGACCTCCAAGATGAGTACTACCATATAAAATTGGACAGAGCATCGAGGAGCCACCTACGCTTCTGGCTGGGAGTCAGTTACTACCAATTTCGTGCTGTGCCCTTTGGTCTCACCACAGCCCCCATGGTGTTCACCAAATATATGGCAGTAGTGGCAGCTCACCTGAGACGTCTAGGATTCCAAGTGTTTCCGTCCCTGGATGACTGGCTGCTGACCGCCTCCACCAGGTATCTACTCCTTCAAACCAGAGATTCCATGATCCAACTTTGTTCCTAGTTGGGAATTACAATAAATTGGGAAAGGTCTGCCTTATCGCCCTCTCAATTTGTGACTTTTATAGGCGCAGAAATAGACACAGTCGCCATGTTTGCTCGTCTACCTGCAGATAGAGCACAGAACCTCTACAAAAAGTCAAGGCAAAGACAGTGCTGAAACTCTTAGGGACCATGGCCTCCACCATAATGTTAGTCCCTCTTGCCAAATTACATATGCGAATTCTTCAATGGCTTCTATCGTCCCAGTAGTCTTTTCAACAACTGACTCTATCTCACCACATTATCATAACAGAGTCTTGCAAAAAGGACCTCCGTTGGTGGATCCAACCTGGCCAACTAACAACAGGCACTCCATTCCTTCCTCGCTAACCCATTGCTACTGTGACCACGGATGCCTCACAGATAGGGTGGGGAGGCGGGGCATTATCTAGGCAGGACTGTCCAAGGCACATGGCAAGATCACAAGGCTCACCTGCATATCAGTGTCCTAGAGATGAGGGCAGGGCTTTTGGCATTGCAAACACTTCAGGACTCTCTCCCTCTAGGGACGATAGCAATCCAGTCAGACAACATGTCAGTGGTATGGTATCTCAACAAACAAGGTGGAACCAGATCTTACCCCCTTTGTCGAGAGGCAATTTGTGTTTGGAAGTGGGCGATATCTTCCCAGCGCTTTCTGCTGGCAATGCACATCCCAGGGACAACTAATGTGATAGCCGACAAACTCAGCCGGACAATCTTGATGCCTCACGAGTGGTGTCTCAATCAGGAAACTACTGAAACAGATCTTCCGCAAATGGGGATGGCCTTGCTGCAATTTCTTCGCCAGTCCGATCAACTCCAAATGCAGCAGCTGCTTTTCCTTTATTCCCCCCTCCGGGGGAGTCACCGAGAGACGCACTTGTTCACAGTTGGCCCCTGGGACTCCTTTATGCTTTTACTCCTTTTCCTCTCATATCCAAAGTGATTCAGAAGGTGAAGCTGTTGGGAAGCAAAATGATTCTCATCACCCCATACTGGCTTCATCAGATTTGGTTCCCCTTTCTTGGGCCTTATCTACTAGACGATCCATTGCCAGACCTCTTGACACACATGTCAGGCTCCCTTCATCCCAGCCTGCACACCCTCAACTTGACAGCATGGCTGCTCCAATTCAATGTCAGGCTTCATGATTGTTTCCCACTGTGACCCACATAATCACATCTTCACATAAACCTTCCAGTAGGAAGTTATACACTAGCAAATGGAGAAGGTTTTCTATCTGGGCTGAAGAAAGCAATGTAGACCCTTACACTGCATCCATCCAAATGGTTCTAGAATTTTTGTCTGAACTTTTCCATCAGGGATCTGCTGCCACAATTAGGGTCCAATTGGCAGCGATATCTAATTTTCATTTGGGCCAACGTGAGTCTAATCTGATGTCACACAGATTGTGTAAAACCTTCCTTAAAGGTGCTATTTTGCTGAGACCCACCCCCTTTCAGGAACCGGTAGCTTCCTGGGATCTGAACTATGCCCTGTCCAAGCTAACATCACTGCCTTTTGAACCTGCTCATTCATGTCCACTGAAATTTCTGTCTTGGAAGACTTTATTTCTAGTAGCCATCACATCAGCTAGATGAGTATCAGAGTTACAAGCACTGTCTATCGAGCCCCCTTATCTGATTTTCCACAAAGACAGAGTTTCTCTTCATACTAATCCTTCCTTTATACCTAAAGTTTGCTCTTACAATAACTTGAACCAAACTATAGAGTTACTGGTGTTTTTCTCTAGCCATTCTAACACAGCAGAATACAAATTTCATCAGTTGGGTGTTCATAGGCAGTTACGGTTTTATCTTCACAGGACTAAGGAACTCAGAAAGTCAGACCAATTGTTCGTATCCTTCTCTGATTCTGGACTAGGTCTGCCAGTCTCTAAAGTGACCCTATCAAATTGGATTTCGATCTGTATTTCCTTCATTTACTCCTCCAATGGAAAAACTCTACCGTTCAAGGTTAAGACTCATTCTACACGATCCCAGTCTACATCTGCTGCTTTGCAAGCCAGAGTTCCAATTGACAATATTTGTGCGGCAGCAACCTGGGCTACCCCTCATACCTTTATTACTCATTACAAATTGAGCCTGACCTCTAGGGGTACAGCCTCCTTTGGTTCCACGGTACACAGGAGTATTTTCCCATGAGCCACCCAAGAATAAGGTGCTAGGGGGTGCTGTCCCATATGTAAGAATGAAGGCGAGATAGAACTACAGAACATAAAGAAATTATGTACTCACCATAATGTTCCATGTTTGTAGTCCATCTCGCCCCTCATTCTTACGAACCCACCCACCTACCCCCGTCCTGGAAGGATCTGGAGACAGGATAGTGTTGCCCTTGGTAGGGTGGAGAACTTTCATTATTGTTGTTCTTTCTGGATAATTTTTTCTATCTTTCTATAGTTTAGCAGCAAACAAGATTTGAGGATTGTAGTAGTGCATATGGGATATCTACCTAGCCACGAGCCAACTAACAGACTTTGAGCTTTGTAATCGGCCGAGTCTCGGCTCCGAACCCATATGTAAGAATGAAGGGTGAGATGGACTACAAACATGAAACATTATGGTGAGTACATTTTTTAACTCTTCTAAGTTTGGTACTAATATGAATATCTTTGAAGAATATGGGCCATTAACCAGTCAACTAAAAATTTTTGAGAAAACAGTTATTAAAATTAAGAACACTTCAACTCGTTAACATGTATTTTAATAAATTTATGAAATGATGAGGGGTACCCAAAGGACATCAGTTTTGGAAGTTCCCTAATAAGTTAAATCTTGACTTGCCATTTTGCTGTGGATTAACTTATTTATTTGACATATTCAGCTGTGAGTTTTAGGGCCTCTTGGTTCATGAAAATGCATCACAAACAGCAAAACTTGTTCAGGTCAATGGTTTTGATTATCAAGGCAGTAAAGGGTATTTGACCATCAAAAATTCATACATGTCTTTTGAAACACTAGTATAATTAATATAATTGTGGATGAGATATTACTTTATACTAGTGTTTTAAAAGACATGTATGAATTTTTGATGGTCAAATACCCTTTACTGCCTTGGATACTTATTTTCAAGGATCACAAGGGCATTTTTAATCCACCTTTACATCTTATTATAGCAGCAAATGGTTCCAAAACTAAACCTTTAGCTATTTTGTTGACACCATGTAAAGAACATTCTGGAATTGTTTTCTTGGGTTTTATGTGATTCTTGGCAATTTCATGATGACATCTGCAGTGTACCCTTTAATAATGATTAAATTTTTGTTACAGCTGGTGTTCGTGATTTGTTCATGGTGATATATCACAGTACTGGTTTGGTATGGTTTTCTGAGATGTTCACGAAGTTTAATACAATTAAAACTAGGTTATTTAAATACAGTCTCTTTTTATTGTAATTTATCTAGTTGTGACTATTTAAACAAGCCAGGAATATTGTTATGGGAGCATCTGCATCTCCTATTTATGCCAATCAGGTTTTAAACGCTTGGGAATTTAAATACTGGATTTCTAATTACTGATCCAATATAACATTTTATCTGATGTTGTCAGTTTTCATTCTGTCCTCAACTAATGTGTCTGAATCCAATCCTCAGATCCAAAATGGCCATTACTAAAGCTCGTGGTAACCAAAAAAGCTTTCAAGATTCTCCCCTACCCATAAAGCATCAACCCTAAGCCACCTCAAATCTCGTTTGCCACTTTTCATATAAAGATGTGGTCAGCCTTAGCTCTTGAGTTTTGCAGATAAGTGCTAGCTTTTTCTTTTAATATCTTTCTAAATGTTGATATTTTCTTGTTTTTCTTTCCCTTACCCTCATACAATATTGTATATTTCTCATTACCATCGTTTGTAATTTTTTTCTTTATTCTTTACTGTTATACTCTCCTGTACAGTTTTGTACATCTTTAATTACCATCATTGGTAAACTTTCTTCCTCTTTACCTTTGTACACTGCTGTGTAGTCTTAATATCATCACTGTTTTTTTTCCAACCTTTCTTCTCTTTTCTTTCTACCTAAAGAAAAAAAAAAACATCTTTCTTACTTAATTATTCCTCCTTGACTGGTGCTGTTTGAATGGCGGAGAAAAGCCCTTCTGGCTTCAAGAAGTGTTCAAAGTGTGGGCACACGTTGCCTTTCTCAGATGCCCACACACTTTGTGTTTACTGTCTGGGCTAACAACATCTGCCCTATAAGATAGAAAGGATAAGCTTACTTTAAAAGGTGAAGCTATAGCTGGGACTCAGAGTCCCAAGGTTAAAACTAAAGAGTCAAAATCTTTGTCTCCCAGGCCTTCCACTTTATCGACCCCAATTTCAGAGCCCATTAAGAAAAGACTTAAATTGGATCTGAGAAGATCCCAAAGTTTCTCTCCTTCAGATCCAAAAAGGAAAGAACTAACTGATCCTACAACTTTGGATTCAACAAAGAAACCTATGGATCCTCTTTGTGCAGAAGCTTTCATTTCAGATCCGAGGCACTGGAGTCAACTCCAAAATTTCAGATCTGTCTCTGCACCTAGGTGCTTTGGCACTAGGGCACTAGATAGCTCAGCTCTGACTTCCTCCTCAGGGTGCTTGTTTTCAGGGCGGGAGGAGACAGTGGTTCAGAAGCTTCCCTTCTCCGTGTCAGGGTCTTCTCCAGGGTGATCGACCTTTGAGGTTGTGAAGACGATATTCTCTGCTCCAACAGGAAGGACAGACCTAACCCCTTCAGATCCTCAGTCTTTCTCCCAGATGTCTCTGCAGTTGGAGTCTTATCATTCTGTGCCACAAGGACATCCAGCCCAAGACCTCTCGACTTCACAACAGGGTTACACAGTTTCTTTTGATACCTGCCTGGAACATCCCAAAGAGGAGGTCCCTAGGAAGAGAAAGTGCAAGAGGAGGTACTTGGACTCTCCACAATAGTCAGTCGCAGAGGATATGGACTTCGATGAAGGTGAAGGGTCCCCACGATCACCTCCAGAAGACATCTCATTTGGAGACATCCGTGAGATCCTGAAACAGAGAGGTGGTTGGACCTCCAGCAACCCTCATTTCTGGAGGCTGGCCAATCTACCTCCTGGGTTACTCCACCCACTGACAAGCTCATTAATGTGTTCTCTTGGCAGGTGTGGAAGGAACCTAACACAGTTGAACCAATACCCAAAAGACCAGACAAGATTTTTGCACCATTTCAGGGAAGGAGTTTTGGGCTAAAGTGATGCCCATGGATGCCATGGTTGTGGCGGTGACCACAAAAAAAGAATTTGCTGAACATAGTTCCGCAGTTCATTCCCCTAACAGGGAGTCTAGGATGATGGACTGATTTGGAAACCATGTCTACAGTTCAGTAACCTTTGTCCTTAGGCCACTGAATTATTTGGCACATTTTATTATGTTGCAAAGGGATTTAATCAAAGAACTTTCAAATTCCTTTTCAGATCCATTTCTGCAGCAGTCAAATCACCTGTGGCTTCTCAGTTGGCTACCCTACAATCTATTTCAAATTCATCCATGAGGCTCATTTCACATGTAGCTAAAGGAGCCACAAAGGGAGCAGGTTCAGGTATTTCCATCAAGAGGCATGCCTGGTTGCACTTGCATGACTTTGTCGAGCCCGTCAAAATCTCCTTTGTCAGTGCTCCCCTTGATGGTACTTCTTTGTTTGGCCCACAGTGAAAGACACATTATCCAGGTTTGAAAAGGATGGAAAGACCCTCTCTGCAGTGGGCATATGATTTTTGATCCCTCAAAGATCCTTTTCAAGGAATCAATGAGGTGATGGAAAGATGTGATTAGGAAGTCCCGAGGTCCTTTCTGGGCACACATGGAGAAAGTTTCCCTCGGAGCAGAGGGGGATCTCTTAATAGTCTATGGCACCCTCATGGCAGAGGAGGTCTGCAACATCAGCGGTCCAGAGATTCATTCTCTGACAGACCCTACCAGAACTCCTGAAAGGATGCCCAATTGTCCATCTCTAGAGACAATCAGGGGTTGACTGTCCCCTGCACCAGAGAGCCTGGCTAGATATAAAAAAGATAGTTGGGTGCAGAGGATTATATTCAGAGGCTGTATAATACCCTTTCTCTCCCACCATCAACCTGAAAAAAATCCTCAGTGTTCTACCCAGTCATAGGGAAGAAGCAGCAATTCAAGTACAAAATCTGCTAGACAAAAGAGTCATCCAGCAGGTCCTGCCAGACCAGATAGAATCTTGAACTTACTCAAGGTTCTTTTTAGTGCCAAGGAAAACAGGGGACCGGAGACCAAGTTTGGATCTCAGCAACTTGAACAAATCAGTTTGACATACAAAGTTTTGGATGGTCATGGTTCAGTCTATTCTCCCTTTTCTGGGCAAGGATGACTTTATGTGCTCAATAGAACTTCAGGATGCATACTATCACACAAAGACGAACAGACAATCCAGAAAGTATTCACGCTTCCTGCTGGGAGCCAGTCAGTATCAGTTCAGAGTTCTGCCTTTTGGCATCACCACAGTCCCCAGGGTGTTCAAATTTATGACAGTAGTAGCAGCTCACTTGAGACTTCAGGGATTCCGGGTGTTTCCATAGCTAGCCGACTGGCCGATTACCACCCCAACCAGGCATCTGTTGATAAGGGCAAGAAATCAGGTTCTCCAGACTTGCTCTTATTGGGGATAACCATAAATTACAACAAATCTCACCTACAACTGACTCAAAGTCTGGAATTCATAAGAGCAGATGTAATGTGATCCTATCTCGCCTACATTCTCTACAGATGGGTTCTATACTAGTCTCTTATTGGCTGAGTTACCTCATATCCCAGGATGCACCACCACTACCTCCCCAGATCTCGTTTGCCGCTTTCCAGCATAGACCTGGTCTCGGACTTGGCTGAGCTAAGTACCTCTACTTTGAAATCTTTTCTGTCAGATTTTTTTCTGAAAGTCACCCAAAAGCTGTTTTAACAGCTATCGTTGTTGTACGTTAGTGTTTGAATTGTTTTTTGTGGAAAATTGTGTTTGTCCACGATTGGCCCTCCGGTCTGCTTTACGCCTTTCCACCGGTTCCCCTTCTCCCCAAGGTGATTCAGAAGGCGATTCGCTTGAAAAGCAAGATGATTTTAATCGCCCCATACTGGCCTCGACAAATCTGGTTCCCCTTCCTTCACAGATATGCATTGGAGGGTCCTTGGTTTCTGGACCAAGTTCTGGACCTGCTGACTCACCAGTCAGGACAACTCCATCAGTCCCTCCATTCGTTGAAGTTGACAGCCTGGCTTTTGTCTTTAGCCCACAAGACTTCTAAGAAAATATATAGCAGTAAATGGAAGAGGTTTGCTATTTGGGCCCAGCTCCGAGGATTAGACCCAATGACAGCCTCGGTATCTGAAGTACTTAAATTCTTAGCCTCTCTGTTCCAACAAGGCTGCTCAGTATCTACCATTAAGGTACAACTGGCGGCTATTTCTAATTTCCATGAAAATGTGCAACCTCCCTTAATGAGCGACAAACTTTGTAAAGCATTTATTAAAGGAGCTTGGCTTTACGACCCCCATTTCCCAACCTGCACCCCCGGGATCTGAACGTGGTATTAGGTGCCTTAACCCCCACCCAGCTACCTGCGACCTTAAATTCCTCTCTTGGAAAACTGCACTTCTAGTTGCTATTACTTCAGCAAGACGGGTTTCAGAGCTTCAGGCCCTATGTGTTAAACCACCTTACCTAGTGTTCCACAAGGATAGAGTATCTCTTAGGACAAACCCATCCTTTATACCCAAGGTTTGTTCTAGTTTTTGTCTACAACAATCAATGGAGCTGCCGGTCTTCTTTCCCAAATATTCCAACAGAGCTGAATACACCTTTCACTGCTTAGATGTGCACAGGCAATTGCGCTTCTATTTGGATAGGACACACAAAGCTCGAAAATCAGATCAACTGTTTGTGTCCTTTTCAGATAACAGATTAGGCAAAGCCATCACTAAAGGCACTATTGCCAAGTGGATCAGGGACTGCATCACTCACGTTTATCTCATCTCAAACAAGCAGCTCATAGCTCCCGTAAGCTCATTCCACTAGAGCTATGGCCACTTCGCAGCCTTTCATTCCAAGCTCTCTATTAGCGATATTTGTGCGGCTGCCACGTGGACATCTTCACACACCTTTGTTTCTCACTACAAATTAGATGTGGCATCCAGGGGTCGAGCTTCCTTCGGTTCCACAGTACTCAGGAGTGTTTTCCAATGAGCCACCGGTGCTAGGGGCTGTCCCATCTGTAGAGAATGTAGAGATAGGATCACATTACATCTTTTAGTTAACTTTAGATGTATGGGATCCATCTTCATTCCTAATAACCCACCCTCCATCCCCTGCCTTGTAGACCAGGAGAGACCGGACGGTCCGAATCTGTTTTCTTTCCTCTCTTGAAAGACCTGAGTATGTTATGACAATAGTATGTCTCTGTGGTTATGAGTGCGAACAAACGAGATCTGGGGAGGTAGTGGTGGTGCATCCTGGGATATGAGGTAACTCAGCCAATAAGAGACTGCGTTCTATAGTATAGCGGCCGAGGTCGAGCTGATCGCCGGTTCAACCCATCTGTAGAGAATGTAGGCGAGATGGATCCCATACATCTAAAGTTATGGTAAGTACATAACTAAAAGTTTTCAACACAAAGTCAATGGTAGCTTTACTACTTACCTCAGTAATACAGACTATCATATTGCAGGTCAGAAAAATAATTTGCAGTACCAAGATTTCAGCCCGCTTGGTCTTTCAAGCTCTAGGGTCAATGTCAGCAGCGATAACCTTAATATCTTTAGGCAGATTCTATATGAGGATTCTTCAGTGGATGCTAACAACACAGTGGTCAATACTTTGCTGACCCATGTCAAATCAAATAAGGATCACTTAAGCTTGCAAAAGAGATCTCAGGTGGTAGATTCAATCCAGTCAGATTTTACAAGGCTGTCCATTCATTCTTCCTCAGCCCAAGCCCGTAGTGACCACGGATGCTTCCCAAATAGGGTGGGGGGACACTTTCTGGGGAAGACAGTCCAAGGCACTTGGTCCCTCAAAGAGGCCAACTTACACGTAAATGTCCTAGAGATGAGAGCAGAGCTTTTAGCATAGTAGGCCTTCCAGAATGCTTTTCCTCCAGGAACAATTGCTATTCAAACAGACAATATCATAGGATCATAGGAGATTACTAGGCTAATGGCTCTGGGGCCATTACAAGCCTAGCCAAGAGTTTATCCCCAGAAAAGAAACCACAATCAACACCTGTCGCTCTTGGCAGTGTGGGACACAGGTGGAACCCCTGGGACAAATTTGTGGTTCCCCATCCACTCATTAAGGTCGTGCTTAAAGAGGGTCAGCGAGGTACTCTGTTTGACATGTATAGGGAGTCTATTCCAGAGACGGGGCAGCTTCTGGGAGACAAACCTGTCTCTCCAGCAGGTTTTGTTAATGTCACATATTAGATTTAAGCCTTTTGATTGGGTACTATGCAAGGAGTTAGACTTACAGATATGGAGCATCTCTAGTAGAGCAGGGTCTGAGATTGCCTTGTAGGCGAGACACAGGTCACCTATTTTTATTTATTTATTTATTTTACATTTGTTGACCAGGCTTGTCCGACTGAGCTGAAGAGCCATTTTTCAGTGGAGGCCCAGGCAAAAAAGCTCCAACGTATTATACAATTTTCATTATAAATTAGCATTAAACATCAATGTTACAGGATTATTACAAAGCATTAATGTTGTACAGTGACAATAATCAGGAGTATAACAAAGTTCTTTCAAGATGTATAAAAAGAAATATGTCTTTAAGATGAATATAGTTTTTGGGGTAAGTGGTTACAAAAACCCAGTTTGATCATAATGTAGTTGCATGAAGGCAAGACAACTACTATAGAATTTTTCTCTGAGGTCATTAGTGTAATAGATTTTAGAAGACAGTAGAAAGAGTAGTCAAGGAAGATTAGAGAGAGCTAGTGAGAAGAGTGAGTTAAGGGCAGATAGTCGATTAAGGTATGGGAAGTAGGGAATGTTTAAGGAGGGAGAGTGCAGTGGCAGGACCAGTGGCTTTGAAGTGCTCTTTGGTGGCTGTCCTAAATTGTTTAGTATGTGTAAGGGTCCTGATTTCTAGTGGAAGGCTATTCCAGGCAATAGTGGGGTCATAGCTGTACATGCTGTGTCCAAATTTAGACTTGGGTTTGTAGATTTGTAGGAGTTCTTGGTTAGAGCATCAGAGAGGTCTGGAGGGAGAATAATGTGAGATGAAAGGAGATAGTGTCGGGCAGTAGGAAGGCTGGTATAGGATAGAATAAATGATGTGGAGCTGAGAGAGAAGAAGCTGGTGGGATAACTCAAGCCAGTTTTGGTGTTTTAGAGAGAGACAGTGATGGGATTTGTAGGTTTGTTGGGCAGAAAATCTAGCTACCTTGTTGGAGGTAGATTCAAGTTTGGTCAGGAGTGTTGAGTTAAGATTTGTGAGAATTTGAGAGTTGTACATTAGACTGGGTAGAAGGTAGGTAAGAGAGAGAGTAACCTTGGCTTCAGAGGTAAGGAATTTCTTGTTATGGTAAATGAGCCCTAGGTTTGAATGAGTCTTCTTAATACAGTCACCTCTGAGCAATTTGTATGATACAGAATAGAGTGATAGTGATTTGAGCCTGTCCAGGACAGGTGTTGGAGGCCATGGATAGTCTTTGTGAGGTATTTCTTTGGCCTTTCCAGTAGGTGCAGATGTTTGGAGAGGAACATACCAAACAGGGTGTTGTACTCAATTACTGGCCTAATGAGGGAGGAGTACAGCGAGGCAATAACCTCCTTTTTTCTGGATGCAATCCCTTTACTTATGAGATGAACCAAGTAAAAGACTTTTCTGACCACTGCCACTATATAATGGTCAAATGTGAGATTGTTATCAACTTGTAAACCCAGGTATCTCACCACAGGTTGTGTGCTTAGGGGGTTGCCACTAATGTGGTAATCAGTAGGGGCCGTGTTTTTGCTGAATGGTATGATAATACTTTTTTTGCATTTAACTTAAGGCCATGACTTTGGCACTAGTCATTTGTTGCTATGACACCCTCTTGAAGTATGTTAACATCATTTGGGGAGTCAATGACAGCACCCAGCTTACAGTCGTCTGCAAACTTTGTCAGCCACAGGCCTTTTGTGTTTATCAGGACCTCTGAGAAGTAGATGCCAAACAACAGGAGTCCCAGGACAGATCCCTGGGGGACACCACTAGTAACAGGTCTGCTATCGGTGGTAGTGGCACCTATTTTGACGTTGTGGGTCCTATCAGTGAACCAGTTGTCCACCCACCTGATGAAACAGCGATTTATGACAAGTTCTGTTAGCTTTTCGATGATGTCCGAGTGGGGGATTGTGCCAAATGCTTTGGCCAAGTCAAGGTAAGCTCTTGGAACTGACTTTCCCTCATCCAGTGCCTTGGTGACAGTCTCAAAAAAGTCAACCAGGTTCAACAGGCAAGATCTGCCCATAATGAATCCAAAATGGGTAGGGTCAAGTGCTTGGAGATTGCCTATGTCCTTGTTTATGAGGTTTATAATAATAATAATACGCTCCATGGCCTTACAGATCAGACTTGTCAAGCTAATGGGGCGATAGTTTCCAGGGTCAGCAGTGGCACCACCTTTGTGCAAAGGGATGACAATGGCAGTTCTCCACTCTGCTGGAATGAAGCCTGTACTCAATGGTGAGGCTAGTTCTTGCTGGAGATGTTGCAGAATACAGCCTGGGATACTATTGTGTCCCATGATAGTTTGGTATATCAGCAAACAGGGAGGGATCAAGTCATACCCCTTGTGTCGAGATTCACTCAAAGTGTGGCAATAGACAATCTCATCCAACCGCTTTCTTATAGCAACACACATTCTGGGGAAGTACATTGTGATAGCAGACCAGTTAAGCAGGTACATTCTTCTACTTTGAGTGGTCTCTCAACAAGAAAGTGACACAAATGATTTTTCATCAATGGGGCCAGCCTTGCTATGAACTTTTTGCTTTTCACCTGAGCAACAAATGCAGCAGGTACTTTGCCCTAATCCCCCCCTCCCCCAAGGGAGAATCCTCAAGAGATGCTCTACTTCACAATTGGCCTCCCGGTCTACTTTATGCCTACCCACCATTTCCATTAATTCCAAAATTTCTACAGAAAGTTGCCAGGTTGAAGAGCAAAGTCATCTTCATTGCACCTTACTGGCCTCGGCTGGTTTGGTTTCCCTTCCTATGGCCTCACCTACTTTACCAACCTTGGATTCTGGATACAATTCCAGACCTCCTGTTTCACCTGACAAGCATGACTCATCCACACATTAGGCTAACAGTCTAGTTTCTCCAATTCCATTAAATAGGCAGACAAACGATGCTCTCCTCTCCTCTCCTGTGCATCATATCCTTTTATCTTCCCATAAACCCTCAACATGAAGACTCTGTTCAATTAAATGGAAAAGATTTGTTTTCTGGGCACAACAAAATCATATTGATCCCTTTCAGTTCCGATGCACAATATGCTTTACTTTTTAAAGAAGGGGCTAGTTCCTCAACAATTAAGGATCAATTAGCAGCGATATTTAATTTTCATATTGGATTTGAAGGTTCCTCAGTAGCCTCTCATAAATTGTGCATACCTTTCTAGAGATACACCCTTCTTTTGAGACCACCATTTAAAGACTCTACTCAAGCATGGATCTGAATTTGGTACTGCAGGCTTTAATACATTTCCCCTTTGAACCAGCAGCTAAATGTGAACTTGTTTCTTACTTGGAAAACTGTTTTTGTAGTAGCAATTACCTCAGCTAAATGAATTTCTGAAATTCAAGCCTTGTCTTCAAAACCTCCCTACCTGATCTTTCATAAGTTTAGAGTTACTGTATAAACAAATGCTTCCTTCCTTCCCAAGGTGGTGTCAGAATCTAATATCAATCAATCCATTAATTTCCAGTATTCTTTCCTAATTTTACAAACAAAGGTGAATACATATTGCACTTATTGGATATTCACAGACAATTAAATTTTTACCTCCATAGAACAAAACAAATCCGAAAAACAGACCAGTTGTTTGTTTCCCTTGTTGATTTGAAATTGGGTAAACCAGCTGCAAAAGTAACTTTAGACAGATGGCTAACTGATTTTACTTCCTTTATCTATAACAAATCGGGTCTTACTTTACCAAAACCTATGCATGCTCATTCAACTAGGTCCATGCCATCTTCTTCAGTCTTTCTTTCCATAGCTTCCATGGACGACATAGGTGCAGCAGCAACTTGTACTACTATTCATACCTTTATTCCTCATTACAAACTGTATTTGGTCGCGAAGGGTAGGGCATCATTTGGTTCAACTGTGCTCAGAAATATCCTTTCTTAGAGTCCACCCAGGAATTTAGGTAGCTAGGGACTCTGTCCCATCAGTTGAGAATAGAATGAAAATTGACAGCATCAGATAAAGAAGTTATGTACTCACTATAACTTTCCATCTGTGTTGTCCATTTTCATTTTTCCTCAACTTCTCACCTACCAACCCCCATGCCTTATCTCTACAAGAATGACCTATAGTATAGGGACATCACTGTTCTTTTCAATTGAGCTCCATATATGGTTTCTTTTATAGGGCATGCGACATACTTTCTGTTGGCCAATAATCAAGGAGCCTCAGTCCTCACCACTGACACCTTTGGCAAACGTTCACTGTGAGAAAGATAGGCACACACATCATTTTCAGGTGCAGACCTCTGCACCAAGCACAGTTTCCCTTAAGAGCACATAGGGAACACACACTCCAGTCCTGGAGTTGGGCTTTCTCTCCAGGCCTCAAGTAAGACTCTCTACTGATACAGCTATAGACCTGAGTCCTTAGCCGGCTGCTCCAAGCCACGTCCTCTACCACCCTTTCTGTGAAATCAGTGCTCTCAATGTCTCTGTTCAAAGTAGCTGTTACACGCACTGTCTTTGATATTTGATTTTCATACACACACACACACACACACACACACACACACACACCTGAGAAAGGCTGGCACAGCTTATCCAATCTGCAACCTCCACCCAGACTATAAGGTAAAATCACTGCCACCAGAACACCTAAAGCCAGCTACACTAAGGCTCTTACAAGGGTACCCAATTACTCTTATTAAAATTAATACTTTCAAGAATGTGGAGCCACAGTGCTACTAAATAAATGCATTTACTCTCATGGGTTAATTATTTCCTAAAAGACCAGCTGCAATGAAAGGTGCATATATATTTAATAATAAGTAAAAAAAAACATGAAAGTACTGAATGTCTATTTACAATAAACACCAAAGATTCACTCACATGAAATATAAAAACACCACAGCTGGAAAGATTCATACAGGTACAAAAAAACAGTATTTAGCTACTCTCACTATACTTTCTATCTGACTGAATAATTACTATTCCTTAGTTACTTACTAAAGCAAGGCAAGATGAAGTGGATGAGTATATCTTGTCAGGTCCCGAAAACAGAGTGCACTTTTTACATCTGTCACTAGTATTCAAATACAATTTCAGTGCTGGCTACAGAATGACACCACATCTGGTCACCTGACTCTGTGGTTCCCACACTACCCTCTCACTAGAAGCCAAGCAAGGAGTTGGCACAGATGCATCACAATACACACACAGAACTTTACCTAAAGTTTATGACAGCATTTGGAACGTGTAGAACAATTCCAACACTTGCACCCTTCCTGCAGAGACTAACAAGACATTCTCAGGCACCTTAGGGTAGCAATTAGTTCACTACTAAAGACAAAAGAGTAGGATCCCAGTCCATGCTTTTCTCAGACATTGCTTCTCTGGCTGCATTCAGGCCTGTGAAATAAAATGTTTATGGCCAAAACTAAGTCATTTAATTGCAGACAATTTTCCTTAAGGTTAGCTGGGCTGAGCTTAACCCCTTCATTTCCATCATCCTCTGTTAAAATATATACACATCATCAGTTACTACAATACAGCCAGTCATACATGTATATTTCTTTTATGTCCAGCAAGACCCACTGTTGATACATTTTTAACACAAGCACTTTACAAATTCATTTTTAACACAAGCATCTATACAGATCAGTTTGATATTCAAATGACATATAATTCTTTACAAAACTCCAGTTAGCTATGCAGGCAGATGTTACATATGCATTGCCCTACTCTCCCTAGCGCATCCTGCACTCACATCATCACAGGGCACATACACATTTTATGTACCCCTTAATTTATGTATGTTAAAAATCACTGTTTGTGGTAAAATCAGCAAACAAGATCTGAGATGGCTTAGGGTTGGTGCATTATGGGTAGGGGAGATGCTTGAGAGCGTTTTTGGTTACCATGAGCTTTAGTAACGGCTGAGCCGGATCTGAGGATTGGATCTAGACCCAGCAGTTGAGGAAGAATGAAAATGGATAACACAAATGAAACGTTATGGTGAATACATAACTTCTTTATTTATATCCTTCAAAGCCCCCGGGCCTGTGGAAAATACGGCCCAGACCGCAGAATCCTTTATAAACGCATTCTATGAACACCTTCAGGAATGCATGGATCATGCAATCCCAAATAAAACCAAGACCCAATCCTCCAAAGTTGGGCGTCCTATCTGCTGGACCCCAGCCATAAACAAACTATACAATAGAAGGAGGAAGCTACTATATGATAGAGCAAAATCCCAAAAAGGGAAGGCATCTCTGATCAGTATTAGCAAAAAACTACGGGCACTCATAAAATCGTCTAAGGCCAGCTTTGAAAGACAAATTGCACAGGACACTAAGGATAATCACAAGGCTTTCTTTACTTATATTAGGAACCTGGGTGGGAATTCCCAGATATGCTCAGAATTAGTCCAAAATGACAAAAAATACACCGAACCCACAGACATTGCCAACATCCTAGCTGACAGGTTCAGCACAAACTTCTCCCCCCCTTCCCCACCAAAAGGGCAAATATCTATCCCAACAGAGTGCTGCCCCCCCTGACATCTCAGATGCTCAGGTAAGAGCCGCCCTCTCCAAAGCAAAAAACACAGCATCAGTGGGACCAGATGGTGTCCCGGGCTGCGTCCTACATGAACTCCAAGAAGAACTAAACCCAAACATAAAACTACTGTTCAATCTCAGCCTTACTACAGGATATGTACCCAAAGAGTGGCATACAGCAACAGTGGTCCCTCTCCACAAAGGTGGTGCCTCAACGGATCCTGGAAACTATCGCCCCATAAGCTTGACTAGCTTGGTCTGCAAAGCTATGGAAAGGATCATCATGGACCTTATAAATAAAGATATTGGGGACCTACAGACACTGGATCCTACCCAGTTCGGCTTTGTTAAGGGCAGATCCTGCCTCTTAAACCTGGTTGATTTCTCTGAAACAGTTACCAAGGCCATTGACGAGAGGAAGGTGGTCCACACAGCCTACCTGGACCTTGCAAAAGCCTTCGATACAATACCTCACTCGGGCATTATAGATAAGCTCACCAGCTTAAATATAAACCCCTATGTCACTAGATGGGTTGCAAACCGGCTCAAGGACAGAACCCACATGGTTAGAATTGCTGGAGCCATGTCAGACTCCAAACGAGTTACAAGTGGCATCCCACACAGCTCAGTCCTGGGACCTCTCTTGTTCGGTATATATTTCTCGGAGGTACAGACTAACACGAAAGGACTGTGGCTGACCAAGTTCGCAGATGACTGCAAACTGGGCGCCATAATAGACTCTCCAGCCGACACAAGCATCCTCCAAAAGGGCCTCATAGAAACAGACAACTGGTGCCAGAGCCATGGCCTCAAGCTAAACGCCAAAAAGTGTATAGTCATCCCCTTTGGCAAAAACAAAGTGCCCACAAATTACCACATAGGTGGTAATCCATTAAGTATGGAAGAAGTAATTAGGGACCTGGGGACCCAAGTTGATAGCAATCTCTCATTTGACAACCACGTGGCCAAAGTGGTTAGAAAAACATTTTATATAGCCCACCTAATCATGAAGGGATTCACATCTAGATCAGGGGAGGTCATCGTGCCTCTTTACTCATCCCTCATCAGGCCCATAATTGAATACAATGCCCCTTTTGGGATGTACCTTACCAGACACCTGCAGCAACTGGAAAAACCCTCACCAAGAGGATCAAAGGGCTCAAACAGATGCCATATACTGCCCGGTTAAAGAAACTCCAGCTCTACTCAGTGGCATACCGCCTGCTCAGAGGCGATCTGTGCCTGATGTATAAATCCATGTCCAGCCCAGAATTAATGGACATGCTGCACCTCAGAAAATCCAAATCCCATCGAGCTACGCGCTCGAGAGACTTGAACCTCTGCACTGAAATAAATAGGACATGCTGGAGGGACAGATTCATAACCCAGAGGCTCCCTTCACTCTGGAATAAAATCCCAGTCCAGGTTAGGCAGAGTCCCTCATTGACTCTCTTCAAGAGGAATCTTGATGAGTGGATGGGAGATAGTAGGTTTACCCCAGGTATCACTTCTGTGTCACTGTTAGACAGAGGCACAGTATACTAACCTCGAAAAAGGGCATAGCAAAATTCATTTAAAATGGGTGGCAAAAGCCAAACACACTCTGGCTAGGCTTATAAATGCCCTAGGGCAGATAGCCTAGTATGAACCTATGAACCTATATAACCTTAATGATGTATTCATTTTATCGAAAGAGCTATGCATTCTGCAGCAGAATTTCCGAAAAGTGCATATATAATTTCTGAAACTTCCATTAAGTTTGTGAATGTCACAGTTTGTAAGGATATATGCAATAGGAGGTTTCATTCCACACTTCATTTATATTTCAACAGTAATAATCCACTTAAATATAAACATGATATAGTTAAAGGGAAATGATACACTTATCAAGATTAATTTCTGATCATTACATTTTCAAAATAGAACTGAATAATTTTAATATACTTGCAATGTTTGCAATAATGCAGTATCCCAATGATTTTATTTCTGAAACAAAAAAAAAACGAAATTCTAGAGACAAGTTATATAAATCTCCTAATATTTTAAATCACTCTTTATACAAGACAGACTTCAAACAATGCCTTCGCTGAATATTTGACAAAGTTGCTCTCCACTTTTTCCTTAGTTTCAATAGGAGCTAGAAATCTTCTTTTTAAGAATTTTACCTGGTTGCTGATACTTTTAAAAATAAATTAGGGTGAACGCTTTACCTCATATACAAGAGAAATTTTAATATTAAGAATTTGGTAGAATCATTAGGTGGTAGCCATGATAGTAACAACAATGCAATGTTTAGATGTGGGTCTTGTTATTGGTGCCAGTATATTTTAGAAGGGCACAGTGTTTCCCCGGGTGTCTCTGGTAGGATTTATAGATGCCTAGGATGCTTTAATTGTATAACATTACTGAGTGGTTTATATTATTCACTGCATCTCCTGGAACTTCTTTTATGTAGGGAAAATGGAGAGGAAGCTGCTGAACCATGTTTAGAACACCTATATGGTATGAAAACTAGGGATAGAAATGGTACACCAGCCAAACATAGCTTGACCTGCCCTGCTTTCAAAAAACCTTTACTTTTTTGTCCTAGAGCAAGTTAAGAAAGATAAGAGAGGAGTGTGTTGGGAAGATTTGGGGAACCACTGTATTTTCCTCATTTGAAGTCTGGCCAAAGGAATCTTGCGAATCATAGATGCCATGAAATGGGATCACTACAGAATACCGAAATTCCACAATCCCGAGAACCAGAATCTCGAGATTGTGGAATCTTGAACGTAGTGAATGGGGATTGCCGTACAGTGTGGAATGGAAACTTTGCTGTTCACTCCACTGTAGTGCGATCTCGGAGTTGGTATATTTAAGTTGCAGGGGGTGTGGGGAGCTTGCCCCCCCTGCATACACATTAGAATAGTTTGTTGTATGTTTTACTTTTTTTTTTTTTTTTTGTTTAAGTTTCGAGATTCCACAATCTTGAGATTCTGGCCCTCGGGATTCAGAGTCTGGGGATTGTGAAATTTCAGTATTCCATAGTGATTCCCATGAAACATATATTCATGAGAAATTCACTGGCTGTATAGAGATCTACTATTTCCTGAGGTAGAAAGCCCTTTTATGGGGTGTATCCAGAAGACATCCCATAAGTACTGTCCTTTTATAGGGAATGACAGAAAATGTCTAAATGTTCTCCTTGAAATCCAGGCTGTAAAAGAGATCCATGCCCAGATAAGATATTCCTGACATCTTGGAAAAGACTTTGCAAATATAAGACAACCATCCAAGTAAGGAAAAATATGTGTTCCCTGCAACCTGCAGTGAGCTATTACAGTTATCAGGCAGTTTGTAGATATATTTACAGTTGTAAGTAATCCAAAGGGTAAAGCAAAGAACTGAAAATGTAAGCCAGCTACAGAAAATCTTTAAAAAAGTGTGAAATCTCTATGAATTGGAATGTAATGATAAGTGTCTTTTAAATCTTATGTTACCATAAAACTGAGATGAGGTATGCAGGGTACCAGGGTTTGGAGTGACAAGATTTTGAACTTTGGAACCTTAATATACAGGCTGAGAAAGGAATGAATTCACACTGGTCTCCACATTCCGCCTTTCTTTGGCACCAGAAAAATTCTTGAATACAAATCCTTCCCTTTACCCCCCCCCCCCCCAACCGAGACAACATATGCTGAATTACTGGAGGGAACAGGGAAGGCTGGTTTGGAGGTTGTGGAGGAATACCCTGAAAGGGAGGAATGGATTTGTATTCCCATTTTTAACCTTCTATGATAATTCTCAGAATCTAATTGTTTGAAATTATCTGATGCCACAGAGGCAGGGCTGGCCTTAGTGATGTGGAGCCCAATCTGGACCATTTTGATGGGATAACTCTGCTGACCCCCCCCCCACACACACACACACACACGCCACAACCCCCCCCTCCCCGAGTCTTAATGACTTAAGATTATTTCAAATTAGGTATCAGGAATGAATGTCATTGCTGTATATTAGAAACAAAAGCTTGTCTTTAGTTATTATCTAATATTTAAAAAAGAAAGGAAAAACAACAACAGCACTAAGCAGACCATGCTACTCTGAAGTAAGATCAACTGGAACATGAAAACTGATAAAATCTTCTGACTCATCAGTCCCCAACATTCATCTCCATGCCTATTGTGCTAGGATGCCAGGAAGTCCATGAAATGAGTGAGTGGGGATAGGTTTCATAGTACCCCTTTATTTCGTTATGGGTTTGCAGTCTCCTCCTGCACCTGCTCTGAACTATTGAAGTGCCTTGCCCAATGAATTCCAGTACCTTATTGCAGTCGTATGTTGAGCTTTTTCAGAGTAATTAATAATGTTAATAGTAATAATAATAATAATAATAATAATAATAATAAGAAGAAGAAGAAGAAGAAGAAGAAGAAGAAGAATAGCAACAGCAATAATAATCTTACATCTTTTCTTATACTGGGCATTGATCACACACCTCCACAATTATTACATAAATAACACTTTCTGAAAGTTTATTTTTATTTATTTAATCATTTGCTAAACCAGGTAAGTGGACTTATTCTTGCAGAACACCTCTGCCTGTAGATTAGGCTGCAAGGGCAACAGTAAAGACTGCATGCAGAGAAACTTTATGGTAACCACTAAGCAGCATGTTCTGGCAGGTGAGAAGAAATCAGAATGCCTCAATGAAACCCACATGAATGTTGACAGACCATGTAAAACACACAATTTGTTCAGTTTCTGCAGCACACTCCAGCTCTTCCCCAATCCACCCCATCCATTTTCTTTCTTTATGTTTCTGTTTGTCTGCCCCACTGTCGTATCCTCACAATACCTTCATGAGTCAAACTGTTTCTGCTCCTGCTTTCCTGTTTTAGCCAAGTGCAATCATTTTTTCATCTCAGTCTCCCTCTAGTCAAGGTACAGACCTTGTGTTTTCTCTTCTGTTGGATTATTTTGCTTCTAACTGTATCTGCAGTGTTTCTTTTCCATACTGTTGAAATGGTCACATTCTCTCTTAAGTCTTGGGGACCAGAAGTTACTTAATTTCATAGTATCTGTTCATTGTGTGTGTGTGTGTGTGTGTGTGTGTGTGTGTGTGTGTGTGTGTGTGTGTGTGTGTGTGTGTGTGTGTGTGTTTACTAGTGTATGTTTTCATACTGCAACAGGCTGACTGTTACACACTGTTTTTTATAATCATACTCAGTCATATACCCCACATCAGCAAGAGAAGGAAAAGAAAAAGTACAGTTGTGCAACATCTTACCATAACGGTAGATGTCCTTTCCTTCACTGTTGCAGTATTCTTAAGCCAGTGGGATTCCCTGCCTCATGAAGCTCGATGTCCTGCCAGTATACAAAAGCCTACTGTCTGTTTAAGATATGCCGTACGTCATGTATGCTCCTCACATAGCGTAGGACATAAAGGTGATGTCCAGACATACCATCTTCAGAACTGATAGCCCCAGTAGGAACACCAGTCCAAGGAAGACAAGAGGTAACCGGGGACATCCAGGAGGACAATGGACCAGGGGGAGGATGGATGGAGTGAATACTGCAACAGTGAAGGAAAGGACATCTAACAGTATGGTAAGATTTTACACAACTGTATTCTGTCCTTCTGTTCACTGGTTGCAGTATTCTTAAACTGATGGGAGAGTAACAAAGCTCAAGAAGAAACTTGGGAGGAGGAAGGACCAGCAGAGCCCTCTAGGAAGCCATGCAGGATGGCCCTAGAAAACCATCTGTAGCTCTGGAGATTCCATATCTAACTTGTAGTGCTTGGTAAATGTATGCACAGAAGTCCAGGCAGCTTCTTCAAGAATATAGTTAGTATCCACCTCCTTGAAAATAGCACCAGAAGAAGCCAAAGCTCTAGTAGAGTGAGCCTTAACAGAAGAAGGAAGGCTGTTACTATGAATAGTATAATAAAAAGAAATAGTCTTTGAAATCCAAGAATAAATTGTTTGCTTGGATATAGTTAAACCTAGGGACCTAGGATGAAAGGAAACAAACAACTGATCAGATTTTCTAAGAGACTTAGTCTTATCCAAATAAAACCTGAGTTTCCTATGCACAACCAAAGAATGCAGCACCCTCTCACTGGCAGATTGTGGAGAGGGGAAAAAGTAGGCTAATTAATTATCTGATTCATCGACAACTCATTAACTACTTTCGGCATAAAAGAAGGATTAGTAGGCAAGGACACCCTATCCTTATGAAACACAAAAAAAGGAAGACAAGCCATAAGGGCTTAAATCTGGCAGAAGTAAGGGCCAACAAAAGCACAGCTTTCCAAAAACAAAAGCTGAAGTAGCAGGCTCAAAAGGAGCCTACATCAACTTCTCCAAAACAAAATGAAGGTCCTGGTGAGGAGGAATAGGTTTCCTGGGAGGCCTAATATGAAGGACAGCTTTAAGGACATGTTTAGCATCAAATCTAGAAGCCAATTGGAGAGGTAAAGGCAGATAAGCAGAGATAGCAGATAAGTGGGCCTTAACAGAAGAATAGGCCAAACCAGCAATGAGCAATTCACACAAATAAGAAAGAACCAAAGGAACAGCCACAGTAAATGAGTCCAGGTTGCGAGAGACACCAAACAGAAAACCTCTACCATTTGGAAAAATAGGATTTCCTAGTACTAAGTTTCCTGGCCTCCTGCAGGACCCTAAGCACATCCTCAGAAAACTGGTGTCTGCGTGGAATCAAAACCCGATCACCCACAGTGTCAGTTGGAGTGGACAGGTGGGAGATGGATAAGAGATCCCCTCTCTTGTGTGAGTAGGTCCACCCTGTGAGGTAACTTGTGATAATTGCCCCCGGCTAAATGCAGAACAAGAGGGAACCAATACTGTCTCAGCCAAAAGGTAGTCACCAACATTTTAGGAGTGTTCTGTTGAATCTTGGACAGGACTTTTGTAATGAAAGGAAGGGGAGGGAATGCATAAAGAAACATCCCCTTCCAAGAAAAGGAAAGGAAGTCCATCTTCCACACCAGAGGATCTGGGACTCTAGCACAAAACAGAGGAAATTGTTTGTTCATAGGGGAGGCAAAGAGATCAACTTGAGGAGTACCCCACTGGTGGACAATGTCCAGAAACACATCCCTGTGAAGCATCTGCTCAAAGTGTCTGCCACAATATTTTGACCTGAGGGAATTTAAACCACCTGAAGAGTCACTTGATATGGTACAGCAAGATTTCACACTAGGAGTGACAACTGGGAAAGAAGGTAGGATCTTGCCCCACCCTGTCTGTTTATATACCATATCACCATGGTATTATCTGTAAATACCTTGAGAGGCCCAGGGGAGAAAAGAGGATGAAAAGATTGAAAATCCAGAAGAAGTGGTCTCATCTCCTTGACATTGATGTGCTCCTTCTACTGAAGAGGCGACCACATTCCCTGTGTCTTTAAGAAGTCAAAAGTTGCTCCCCATCCCAGATTTAAAGTGTCTGTGAACAGTTCCTGAGAGGGAAGAGGGGGATGAAAAGGGAGCCCTGGATTTAAAGACAACTGCTGGATCCACCAGTGAAGCTCCTTCTTGAGACAAGGAAGAAGAGGAACTACATCTAGATGATGTGCATGTTGAAGCCAAACTGTCTTCAGGAACCACTGAAACTTTCTCATGTGGAGTTTGGCCAGAGAGAGCATAGGGATCGTGGATATCATGAAACCCAGAGCTCTCAGAAACTCCCTGACTGCAGTGAAGGCTAGAGGAAAGAGACTCTGAAAGAAGGAGGTGAGAGTTAGTCTTTGGAGGAGGCAGGGATGCCAGCATAGGCACATCTGAATCCTGTACCATAGAAAAACATGACCCTGAGGAGTCAGGGAAGACTTTTTGGAATTTATTGTGAATCCTAGGCTCTGAAGAAAGAAAATGGCAAAATGAAGATTTTGCAACAGGATCTCTGGAGAGGAATCCTGAATCAGCAGGTCATCCAAGTAAGGAAATACTTGGATCCCCAGAAGCCTGCAAAAAGCAATCACAGGAGTGAGGCATTTGGTGAATACCCTTGGGGTAGTAGAAAGGCCAAAGGGCAAAGCAGAGAACTGAAAATGCCAGGAAGCAGCAGAGAAATGCAAAAACCTCCTGAAAAAGGAATGGATCGGAATATGGAGATAAGCATCCTTGTGAACCAGAGACACCATATAAGTCTGAGGAAGCAAAAGAGGAAACAGAGTCTGAAGGGACAACATTAGAAAAGTGAGCACCTTCAGAAAGGTGTTGAGATGAGAGAGAGCTAGAATCTGTCTCCAACTACCCTCTTTTCTGGGAACTAGAAACATTCTGGAGTAAACCCCCCTTCCCCTTTGGGACACAGGCACCTCGTGAATAGTTCGCTGAATCAAAAGGTCTCAGATTACCTCTGGGAAACAAGAAAGTTGCTTACGAGGAGGGTGAGGAGTGCCCATAAAAGGGGGACAGGAATTCCACACCATGAAGTATCCCTGGTGAATTGTGGACGGAACCCAAGAATCTTGAGTAATCTAAAGCCATAATAAATACAACTCACTAAAATAATTCCGAAAAACACAAGTATAGAGCACCAATAGTTCAAAAGCTTTACTTCAAACACTAGTACATCTGGTACCTCAGCTTTTCACCTTCAAAGATACAAAAGTATACACAAGCTCACAATTTATACCAGGAAAAATTATTAGAGCATTAATTATGTTTTGTTAACTGTGGATATTTACTGTTAAATATATATTGATGAAATTTTAATTATTTGTATTTTGTCAAATTTGTATTAATGTGATTTGCATGGGCACTTTAAGAAGGTAATGGAGTTGTAATTATGGAAAGGGATTCACCTGGTATAAATTGTGAGCTTGTTTATACTTTTGTATCCTTGAAGGCAAAAAGCCGAGGTTTCAGATGTACTAGTGTTTGAAGTAAAGCTTTTGAACCATTGGTGCTCTATACTTGTGTTTTTTGTAATCTGAAGCCAAACAGAAAGAGAGAGAGAAAGGCAAAAAGAAAGACGACCGTGGCTGGGAAGAGACAGATAGTCAAACAGCCCCTGGTTTATCTGAAAAGGAAAACTTCTGAGACCCTGAAGTCTGGATAGCCTTAGCAGGAGAAGCCCATTTTCTACTCTTCTTGCACTCAGGAGGAGGCCGAGATTATCTGCGAACAAATGCCGGCTTATTGGGGTAGGTTCTCTGAAATTTAGGAACAGGAGAGACAAACACATATTTGAGTTCCTGTAAGGCCTTGCCCTTACCTTGAAGGGAGTTAAACAAACCAGCAGCAGCTTCCCCAAACACGTATTTATCATCAAGAGGGGCATCTATCAACTTACCCTTGATATCATCAAGCAGTGGTTGAAGTTGAAGCCAAGAATACCTCCTCAACTACTGACCCAAAAGCAGCATCATAACTATACTTGTCGGAATTATGAACTACGTGAGAGGAAGCCCCTAACAGGGAAAGAGCTGAAGTTCTGCCCTCAGAGTTGGGGAGATCAGAAATAATCTGGCAAGCCTAAGAAAGAAGAGCCACACATACCTGGACATGTGGGTCCGATAATTAATATCCCTAAATGCCAAGGTAGCCGAAGTGTAAATCTTCTTACCTTATCTTTCCATGACAAGAATGTTGATCCTTTTTCATTGCTCATTGCCCATTGATAAGATCCTAGAATTTTTAGATTCACTTTTCGAAGCAGGTGCTTCTCAATCTACTATCAAAATTCAATTAGCAACTATTTCTAATTTCCATAATGATTTGGGAGAATCCTCCTTGGCTTCTCATAAATTTTGTAAATCCTTCTTAAAATGAATACTCATTTTAAAATCACCAGAAGAATTTCATAAATACAGGCTTTATCATGTAGACATCCTTATCTGATTTTCCACAAAGACAGAGTTTCACTAAAAATCAAGCCCTCCTTTTTACCAAAGGTTGTGTCAGAGTCACATATTACAACACACAAATGACCAGCACTCAGCTGTAATGGCAAAAAAACACAAAATTAATTTTGTGGGTTTTTTGCCATTATACCTGAGTGCTGGCCATTTGTGTGTTGTTCCTGATTTGGTTTGGCTCTGCATTTGCCGTACATGCAGAGCTCTTTCACTGCAGAGTCAGTTATTAACCAGACTATTGATTTACCAGTAGTTTTTCCAAATTTCACTAACAAAGGTGAATACTGCTTACATTTACTAGATGTTCACAGAAAATTATGCTTCTGTCTACACAGAACCAAAAATATAAGAAAATCCGATCAGTTATTTGTGTCCTTTTCATGTACAAGACTTGCCCAATCAGTGAGCAAAGTAACGTTAGCCAAATGGCTCAAAGAGTGTATTTCCTTTATCTGTAATAATAAGAATATCGATTTACGTAGACCTTTAAGGGCACATTCTCCACGAGCTGTTGCTACTTCAGCAGTTTTCCAGTCTCGGGCTTCCACGGATGATATTTGTGCAGCAGCAACTTGAACTACCCCCATACTTTTATTATTCATTATAAAGTGGATATGGTCTCCAGGGGAAGAGCATCTTTTGGTTCTGTGGTGCTCAGGAATATCCTTCCTTGAGTCTTCGCAAGATCCTAGGTAGCTGAGGACTCTGCCCCATTTGTCAAGGATAAAATGAAAATTGACAACATCAGATAAAGAAGTTATGTACTCACCATAATGTTCCATCTGTGTTGTCCATTTTCATTTATCCTCGACTTCCCTTTCTCCTTCCCCCTGCCTTTCAAAG
This sequence comes from Protopterus annectens, assembly GCF_019279795.1. NCBI lineage: Eukaryota > Metazoa > Chordata > Ceratodontiformes > Protopteridae > Protopterus > Protopterus annectens. The sequence goes on along the minus strand of NC_056741.1, from coordinate 149,701,750 downwards.
CTTTTGATGAAATGCAGAATGACTTTTTTGCCACTAATGTTACTTGTATATGATTCCAGATATGGACTCTATGAAGGCTGTTGGGTTACTATATACTTTGTCTGTGTTTCTGCAAACTCGATCTGAGGTAATTGGGAGAGGAGCATTCTGGGTAAGGGTAAAGCTCAAGAGTTTTTGGCCTGCGCGAGCTGTAGTAATGGCTGATTCAGTTCCTATACTCAGGAACAAGACTCATTTGTCGAGGAAAAATGAGAATGGACAACAGAGGTGGAACATTTTGGTGAGTACATAACTTCTTTTCCCCAGTTACCTGTCTGTGCCCCTTCACACCTACAACATTTACAATCTACCTGAGGAAAAATTCTTTGGAGTCTGCTTAGAGTATTAAAATATCTATGCAAATACTTCCAAACAAAGATCCTAAATCTTCTAGACTTCATTGCATATTTGGGAGGCATACATATATCCTCTCATTGTTTCTTTGTGAATAACAGCTGAAGGTTTTGTCAAATAAATCACTACAAGGTCAGATTTGAGATTAGAAAATAGATATTTATAAGTCTGGAGAACCTTATGAAATCTGTCTTTTTATGGGTTGGAGGTTGGCTGTCAGGCATACTGCAAATTGTTAAGAAAACATCTTCTAATGCTGGGGACACAACTTCGTGCTACTCAAGTCAGAAGTTACAAACTTCATGACACTCATGCAGACGGGAACTGAAAGTTTGACTGCTGAGTCCTACACTAAGGCACTGTACGAGCACATCCACTCATGTATGAATCGTGCCATCCCAGATAGAACCAAGATGTTCTCCTCCAAAAAAAGAAAGCCAATCTGGTGGTCCTATGCCATAAACAAACTTTACAACAAAAGGAAGAAACGGTTGCAGAAAAGAGGAAAATCCCAGGATGCAAAAAACTCCTTACCAGCCTCAGTAAGAAGCTGAGATCCCTCATAAAATCCTCCAAAGCTAGTTACGAAAATAAAATTGCCAAAGATTCCAAAGACAACCACAAGGCATTCTATAATTATGTCAAAAATCTAAATTCCAATGCTCAGATCTGCTCTGAGCTACAACAGAATGGCATTAAATATACTGATCCCAAGGATATTGCCAATATCCTGGCAGATCGATTCAGTGCCAACTTCACCCTCCTCTCACCCCCTAAATGGCCCATCTCAATACCTTAAGATTGCCAAATTCCAGTAATAATGGCCACACAGGTTACAAACACACTCTCCAAAGCTAAGAATACAGCATCCGTGGGACCAGATGACATCCTGGGCTGTGTACTACATGAACTACAAAATGAACTGGCACCTCACCTAAGTGTCATGTTTAATCATACCCTCACCTCAGGCTTCATGCCCACTGAGTGGCGCACAGCTACAGTTATCCCACTCCACAAGGGGGGATCCACCTTGGATCTCGGGAAATACCACCCCATCAGTCTGATGAGCCTGATCTGCAAGGCCATGGAACGTAATATCATGGAACTTATAAACAAAGACATTGGCAACCTTCAAACACTGGACCCCACCCAGTTTGGGTTCGTGAAGGGCCGATCTTGTCTCCTGAACCTGATTGACTTCTTTGACTCTGTCTCCAGAGCCGTGGATGAGGGTAAGACAGTCCACTCAACCTATCTGGACCTCGCCAAGGCCATTGACACCATCCCCCACTCTGGAATCATAGATAAACTTTCTAAGCTGGGCATTAATCCCTATGTCACTCAATGGGTTGCCAACTGGCTTACTGACAGAACCCACACTGTAAAAGTAGCTGACTCCAAATCCAGCTCCAGACAAGTGACAAGTGGAGTACCTTAGGGTTCAGTCCTGGGACCTCTCTGAAGTACAGGCCAACACTAAGGGACTCTGGCTAACAAAGTTTGCAGATGACTGCAAACTGGGAGCCATTATTGAATCCCCAAATGATGTCAATACTCTACAAAAGGGTCTTACAGAAACAGATGCTTGGTGCCAGAGCCATGGGCTCAAACTCAATGCCAAGAAATGTATAGTTATCCCCTTTGGGAAAAAACATGTACCCGTGAATTACCACATAGGTGGCAGTACACTAAACACCGAAAGTGTGATAAGAGACTTAGGGACACAGGTGGACAGTGGTCTCACCTTCAATAACCACATTGCCACAACAGTCAGAAATCCTTCTATGTGGCACACCTCATCACTAAGGGACTTTCATCCAGAAAAAAGAGGTCATTGTCCAACTGTACTCATCCCTCATTAGACCCATTATAGAATACAACGCCCCATTTGGTATGTACCTCTCAAGACATCTGCAACAACTGGAAAGGCCACAGAAATGCCTCACTAAAAGAATCACAGGCCTAAAACAGATGCCCTATGCTGAGCACCTTAAAAAACTCCAGCTATACTCTGTTGCATATCGCCTACTCCGAGGCGATCTCTACTTAACATACAAGGCCATGTCAAACCCAGAGCTTTTGGATATGCTACACTTAAAGAAATCCCAATCCCTTCAGAGCCACATGCTCCAGGGATCTAAACCTTGTCATCACAATAAACAAAACATGCTGGAGGGATAGGTTTCTGACCCAGAGACTCCCCAGACTCTGGAATAGACTGCCCCATACATGTCAAGCAGAGCGCCTCTTTGGCCCTCTTCAAAAGGAATCTTGATGATTGGATGGGAGAAAGGAAATTCACCTCGGGGATCACATCAGTCACCCTGCTAGACAGGGGTCCAGGGAAGTAAATAGTGTGGGAAGAAAAAGCCAGGGAATTGTTATGTCTAGGCTTGTATAAGCCCTAGGGCCGATAGCCTAGTACCAACTTATGAACCTGCTGCATGCTGAGAAAAATCCAGTTGTAATAAATCAATATTTTTTCAGTGAAAATGGAATTTCACTCTCTTCCTATTGACAGAATTATTTTATTTAATTAATAGTTTTAGAAAAGGACAACTCTTCTAGGAGGATCGGAGGAGTCACTATCTTCAGAATTAGACCTACGTCTGTCCGAGGATAATTAGAAGAATTCTTGTCCCATGCAATCCCCTGTTCTTCTGTCTGGCAATCAGAGTCAGGATTAGAGGGTATTCTCATCATTTTACTATTCAGTAAGGAATCAGATTTTAAGCAAGTAAGGACTTAGAAAAAAAAATTACTAAGCCCAATACATTTTTCTTATCCAAAGCCTTAGAGCCAGTTGAAGCTAAGCATTTAACTTTCTGTTTCTTCTTCCTAGGAGAGCTCCTAGAAAATTACTGATTTAACAAAGGGGCACTAACTCAAGAATCAGTAATCTTAGCTTGGCTCTGCAATAAATCTTCCTTTACTGTCTCTTTCAAGACTAGAAAGAGTGGTTGTCTCATGCTCACAGAGGACATCCCAACAGCCGCAGAGGACACGTCTAAGCTCAAGCCTTAGTGACTTCCCTGGGAGCTACATCAGAGGGATCCAGAGAAATAGATGTGTGGTAATATTTTGTAATAACTATTACTCATTTTGTAGTTGCCCACAAGATTTGAGGTTCTATATTAAACTCTGATAGCTTGGGCATCTCTTGTATAATGATCTGAAGTAGTTGACTTCATTTGATCTTCAACCTCTGGGTCTATGGATCCGAATCGGATCTGACATTTCTGCATAGCTAGCATTTGATCCAAGCTCCAAAGTCCTCCCTTTACCCATAATGCCCGGTGTCTCCTTCCTCCCTTCAGATCTTATTTGCTGTTGAATCAGTTAGCATCATGGTCTGAGCTCTGAGGGATTTTTTTCTGGTAAGTGAATATTTTTGTGGGTTTCCTTCTTCTTTCCTTAGATAATCCTTCTTCTTCTTCATTCTTTCCCCTCTCTACCCGCATTTGGCATCGTAAATAAAAAAAGTGTTGTTCCCCTTCTTGGCCTACTTCCTTTCTATCCTTTCTGTGTGTTAGTGTGTGTGTGCCTGTGTGTTGTGGTTTGGAGTATGGCTGATAACCCTAAACTGGGATTTTGGAAGTGCACAGAGTGTGGCCATAAGCTCACCCCAGCCGATGGCCACACTCTGTGTGTAGTTTGCCTGGGTGCTGCTCTTCTGCTTACCCCCTGTCCTATTTGTGCAGGATTCAACCCGCGGGCACTTAAAGGACAGGTGGGATAAGCTTATCCTTAAAGGATTGCTTACCTCGTTGGGGATGGCTGCCCCCACACCCTTCGGCAACTTTGGTTGCTTCTACCTCTTCCCCTTCCCAGGCCTCTGGGACTCAAACTCTCACCAAGAGGCCTGGGGAAAGAAAAGACACCATAAAAAAGACAAGTCTAGGAAGTGGTCACCGGACCGCTCGGCTCCGGCGGGGCCTTCTCCAAAAGCCAAGCCTCCCACCAGACCTAGAACTCCCTGGCTCCACTCTCCCAGATTCTCCCCTGAGCTGGAGGTGTCCCTGTACTCTAGTAGGGCTTCCCCTCAGTGGCACTCCCGGCCAGTGTTGGTGGCCTCCTCTTCGCGGTCTACCAAGAGCCTTAGTGAGTCGGAGATGGATAGGATGATGCGGAAGTTCATCCATACACAAATCCAGATGGAGTCTTGTCTACCCCTTCTCCCTGTGGAGCAGGGAGCTCACAGACCGTCTTCATGCCAATTACTCCTTCTTTGATCTGACCTTCAGTTTCAGAGCCGTTAGATCCGAGGATCCTCAGGATCCGGGGGTTTGGGGTCGATGGTACCTTATACCTCTATGCCAGCCATTGCCTTGAGTGCATCGGATCTAATCGGATCGGATCCGAGCTTTCGGAGCCGTAGCCACAGCATCGGATCCGAAGGGGTGCTGTCGGCTCCGAGCTTGTCAGAGCGCAGTACCCCCTCAGCATCTCGGCCCCTGCGGTCTCAGCTCTGACTCTGCTGTCAGGTCTGAGGGGGATAGCTCCTATTGTTACCTCTCAGGATGTCCGCTCCCCATTGGCCTTTGATGTGGTGGAGAGGGTTCTCTCAAGCTCATTGAGACCCCTGACCATCTTGTCCTCGGACTCTGCCCTGACTCCCTCTGTTTTGGGCATGACCCTGACCTTCCTACCTTCTCAGGGACAGCCTGTGCAGAGTTTGCCTCAGGAAGCCCCCCTGCAGGAGCAGCAGGAGGTTTGCAAGCTCCTCACAGAGAGCCCCGTTGAGGAGGTTCCTCACAAATAGACGTGCAAAAGGAGGCACATGAACTCCTCCCCTGAGTCCATCACTGAAAACACTGACTTGGAGGAAGGGGAAGGTTCTCCCCGATCACCCCCTGAGGATGTTTCCTGTGGAGACATCATGAAACTCCTTCTCCGGGGAGGGGGGTGGGTCTGCTCAAAAAACGACCTCGTTGTGATTATTTTGCTGCTTATGTATCTCTGCTACCTTTAAACTACAACAAAAAGAAAAAAAAAACAAAAAAAATCTTGCTTTTTTCCCACTTTCTGAAAGTTAAGAAAGTTCAGTTACAGATTTGTTGTTCTGAACTGTTTGGAAGTTTCTAGAAGGCCAGTGCTTGCTTGGGCTAATGGGAAGTCTGTGTTCACCAGTGGGAGTGGTTAACACTGAACAGCCTGCCTGTCCCTGGAGGAGTGGTTACTACCTAGAAGCTGTAGTTTTATTGGCCATTTTGGGTCAATTCTAAACTCCTTGATCTGTCTCTCTTAAAACCCGGCTGCCTCGTGGTTTTGGCGTCTTTTCAGGCTTGCTAGTTGTTGCTGAAGCACCTACCAAGGGGAGAAAACGCTAAGAGAAGAAAAGGAGCCACTTTTGTGATTTTAAGTATTTTCCTCTGATTTTTTTCTTAAGTTTTACTGCTTTGCCGCCTATTTTTTGGCATTTTCCGGCTTGCTAAAGTTTATATCTGTAACAGTAACAGTACTTGGAACACATCTAGAGTCTGTTTACTGCATTTCCTGTGTTGAACTTAATTTAAAATCGTTTTTTTCTCTAAAAACTGCATTTTACCTGATTTTGGCCTAGCACTCAAGTGTGGGGTCATTTATTGCACTGTTGTGATTATTTTGCTGCTTGTGTATCTCTGCTACCTTTAAACTACAACAAAAAGAAAAAAAAAAAAAATCTTGCTTTTTCCCACTTTCTGAAAGTTAAGAAAGTTCAGTTACAGATTTGCTGTTCTGAACTGTTTGGAAGTTTCTAGAAGGCCAGTGCTTGCTTGGGCTAAAGGGAAGTCTCTGTGTTCAACAGTGGGAGTGGTTAACACTGAACAGCCTGCCTGTCCCTGGAGGAGTGTTTACTACCTAGAAGCTGTAGTTTTATTGGCCATTTTGGGTCAATTCTAAACTCCTTGATCTCTCTCTCTTAAAACCCTACAACTCTCTCTTTTTGCGCAGTTTTGCGCACTGAGCAGCGTCGGGCAGCGCCGCCTAAACAGGTTTAAACTATTCCAGGCTCCACAAAGTCTGCTCTTCACTTTTTCCCTTAGAACTGTTCAAACTCTCAAAGTAATCACTCTGTTCTCTTTCTAAAGCCCTACACTTGCTCATATAAGGAAACACTAACTAACTAAAGCACTACACCCTCCTTGACTTCTCATAAGTATTAGGCTCCCGATTGGTCCTTCCTGATCAAGTGAAAAATCAGTTCCCTTCCCTAATCTGATCAGTAAAAAACTAGTTCGCTATACTAATCTGGTATGTCCAAGGGTCAGTTTCAATGTTACGCTCCAGTCCAGCTGGTGAATCTGGGAATTTTGAGGCAATGTTACAATTGCCTTATGTACACAGACAACCCTCTCCTCCTTTCAACAGACTCTAATACATGTGAGAGATGCAGTTACACAGCCAAACTGGAGGCAGAGCTCTCTCAACCCAAGACTGGCACAGTCAGTCAGGAGGAAAAGGTAACCACCCACACCACAAATCCAGTCTCACACAGACCTATTGCATCTGCATACCCAACACATAAACACACAAAAACATACTCGGAGGCTCTAAATAAAAATCTGCCTAAACATCAAAGACCTCCTAAGCAGATATCCAAGCAACAGCCACCCCTCAACAATACCCACGAATCACGTATCTCACAAAATCAGTGTGCCTCACAGTCACAGCCCTTAAGGCCAAACAACACACCAAATACACTTGTTATAGGGGACTTTATTGTCCGGCACACTGACGTCCCACTCACCAGACTGAACAAGGAGAAGGTCACTGTAAGATGCCTGTCGAGTGCCAGGATCCGCCACATAATGCAAGCACTCGGGTCTCTCCGAAGCAAGTACAAGTATGACTCCGTCATTTTCCATGCCGGTGTGAATGACCTGAGACATACCTCCCTGGACTACATAAAAAGAGACATAGAGGAGCTCTCTGACCATGTAGCCCAGTCTGGTATGACCCTGACCTTGAGTAGCATCTTGCCCTCACCAAGAATGATGCCACAGTATAAAGACAAAATGATCAGTTTCAACAATTGGCTAAAGTATTGGTGTCATTCAAAGGGGATCCAGTGTCTGTCAGCCTGGGATGACATGCTTGACAAGCCACGTTGCTTCGCTAGGGACGGCTTGCACCTGTCACCCTTAGGCTTTCGTATACTGGCCAAGGCTCTTGCCACCCCTATAGTGCCTTTTTTAGGCAAGGCTCAAAGGACAAACCCACCTCCATAGACAACCCAAGGATAAAAAAACTAAAGGTAATGCTACTCAATGCCAGAAGTCTAAACCTCAAGATGCACGCACTCGAGGCTCTCCTCAGTATGGAGAAAATTGATGTCTGTGCAGTAACAGAAACCTGGTTCAAGGCTCCTGAGAGCACCCCAGCACTACCAGGTTATAACTCATAACATGCTTTTCGGCCCCAAAACTCGGACTGAAGCACAAAAGGAGGGGGAGTATCTATATTCATCAAAGATACCTACACCTCCAGGTTAGTGGCACTGCACGAAGCATCGGAAACCATCCATGTGCAACTAACAGCGGGCAAAACTGCCTTTCAGTTTGTAGCCTGCTACAGAACACCCTCCCTATTACAGGAACCCCACTTGGCATTCCTGAGAACACTGGAGAATATGAAGGTCTCTCCAAACACTATGTTATTGGGTGACTTCAACTACTCAAGCATTGACTGGGAAAACTACTCAAGCCCAAACACCCTCGCCCAACGGTTCCTTGAATTTATAAACTCTAACGCAATGGAACAACTGGTCACCACTCCGACAAGAGGGAACAACATATTGGACCTGGCCATCACCAACATGGGGACTCTATGTTCCACACCAGAGGTAAACCCCTCATTGGTAAGATCAGACCATAAACAAATTTCCCTGGACATCCATATCCCGTCCCCACCCCCAGCCAAGGAAATCACTGTAAAGAATTTCTCAAAAGTCAACTTTGCACTTCTCAAGACTGAGGTGGAATCCTTCAAAGCCCCTGGGCCAAAGGATAATACAGCCCAATCCGCAGAATCCTTTACAAATGCATTCTATGAGCACCTGCAGGAATGCATGGATCATGCTATCCCACATAAAACCAAGACTCACTCCTCCAAAAACAGGAGACCGGTCTGGTGGACCCCGGCCATAAATAAGCTATACAACAGAAGGAGGAAGCTACTACATAATAGAGCAAAATCCCAAAAAGGGAAGGCATCTCTGATCAGTATTAGCAAGAAACTTCGATCCCTCATAAAATAATCAAAGGCCAGCTTCGAAAGAAAAATTGCCCTAGACACTAAAGATAATCACAAGGCCTTCTTTAGTTATGTCAGGAACATGGGCGGAAACTCCCAGATATGCTCTGAATTGTTGCATAATGGTACAAAATATACCGAATCTACAGACATAGGCAACATCTTGGCAGACAGATTCAGCACGAACTTCTCCCCCCCTTCCCCCCAAAAGAGCAAATGCCTATCCCAACTGAGTGTAACCTCCCTGACATCACAGATGCACAGGTGAAGGCTGCCCTCTCCAAAGCAAAAAAAACAGCATCTATGGGACTGGACGGTGTCCCAGGCTGTGTCTTACACGAGCACCAAGAAGAACTGAACCCTCACATTAAGTCACTGTTCAAACTTAGCCTTACTACAGGATATGTACCCAAAGAATGGCGTACAGCTACAATGGTCCCACTCCACAAAGGTGGTGCCACAACGGACCACGGAAACTATCGCCCCATAAGCCTGACTAGTCTGGTCTGTAAAGCTATGGAGCGTATTATCATGGAACTCATAAACAAAGACATTGGGAGCCTGCAGACACTGGACCCTACCCAATTCGGCTATGTTAAGAGCAGATCTTGCCTCTTAAACCTAGTTGATTTCTTTGAAACAGTTACCAAAGCCATAGATGAGGGCAAGGTAGTCCACACAGCCTACCTGGACCTCGCAAAAGCCTTCGACACAATACCCCACTCGGGCATCATAAATAAGCTTACCAGCTTAAATATCAACCCCTATATCACAAGATGGGTTGCAAACTGGCTCAGAGATAGAACCCGCATGGTCAGAATCGCAGGTGCCATGTCCGAATCCAAACCAGTTACAAGTGGTGTCCCACAGGGCTCAGTTCTGGGACCTCTCTTGTTCGGTATATACTTCTCTGAGGTTCAGGCTAACTCGGGGGGATCATGGCTGACAAAGTTCGCAGATGACTGCAAACTGGGGGCCATAATTGAATCTCCAGCTGACACAAGCATCCTCCAAAAGGGTCTCACAGAGATGGATGCTTGGTGCCAGACCCACGGCCTCAAGCTAAATGCTAAAAATACATAGTCATCCCCTTTGGGAAAAACAAGGTGCTCACAAATTACCACATAAGTGGTAATCCATTAAGTACGGAAGAAGTAATTAGAGATCTGGGGACCAACATAGATAGTAATCTCTCCTTTGATAATCACGTTGCCAAAGTGGTTAGAAAGACCTTCTATATAGCCCACCTTATCATGAAAGGGTTCGAATCTAGATCGAGAGGTCATTGTGCCCCTCTACTCGTCACTCATCAGGCCCATAATTGAATACAGTGCCTCTTTTGGGATGTACCTTACCCGACACTTGCAGCAACTGGAGAGACCCCAAAAGTACCTCACCAAGAGGATCATGGGCTACAAACAGATGTCCTATGCAGCTCGACTAAAGAAACTCCAGCTCTACTCAGTTGCTTACCGCCTACTCACAGGCGATCTATGCCTGACGTACAAAACCATGTCAAACCCAGAATTAATGGACATGCTCCACCTCAAAAAATCCAAGTTCCTTAGAGCTACACGCTCAAGGGACCTAAACCTCAGCACAAAAATAAATAGGACATGCTGGAGGGACAGATTCATTTCCCAGAGGCTCCCCTCACTCTGGAATAGAATCCCAATTTATGTTGGACATAGCCCCTCGCTGACCCTCTTCAAGCGAAATCTGGATGCGTGGATGGGAAATCACAAATTCACCCCTGGGATCTCTTCTGTGTCCCTGCTAGACAGAGGCACAGTAAACTAATCTTAAAAGGGTACTTTCTGTGACCTACTTTACAGAGGCACAGTAGGCTAATCTAATAGGGAGGCGGAAGCCAAATACACTCTGGCTAGGCTTATAAATGCCCTAGGGCAGATAGCCTAGTATCTATCTATGAACCTATGAGTCAATGTTCCGCGAGGCAATCTGCACAGGCCCATCTACTTTCTGGGTGTCCCCTCCCATGGATCTGCTTGTGGACCTGATAACATTTCAGGCATGAAAGGAATTGGACACAGTGGAGCCCATCCCTAGGTGCCCTAATAAGATTCTTAGTCCCCCACCAGACAGACATTCTTGGAACAAGGGATCTCCAGTGGATGCTATGGTGGTGGCAGCTGCCACTAGGAAAGAGCTTGTGCAGGAGAGTTCTATGGTTCATCCTCCTGACCGGGAGTCGAGGACTATGGACCATCTTGGGAAGCGTGTGTACAGTTCAGCAACCTTTGCTATAAGGGCGCTGAACTATATGGCACACGTTATTCCACTGCAGCATGACTTAGTCAAGGAGGTCGCTGAGTCATCCCAAGAGCTCATGTAGCAGGAGGGCAAGAAGATGTTCTCTGCTTGGATGGCCACTCTCAAGGGGGTAGCAAATGCGTCCATGCATTTTCTCTCCCATGCTACGGAGGGAGCTGCCAGGGTTGCTGTTTCTGGCATTGCTATAAGGCACCATGCCTGACTCTGGCTTTGCCAATTTTCAGAACCCTTCAAGGCATCATTTGCTAATGCCCCTTATGATTGTTCTTCCCTGTTTGGGAAGTCAGTTTGTGAGACCTTGGTCCAGAGTGAGAAGGATGGAAAGATACTGTCTGCCATCGGGATCCGCTTCTCCGCCCCTCAAAGATCCTTCTCTAGGAATTAGCGAGGGACAAAGAAGATGTGGTTCAGGAAGTCTCAGACATTTTCCCGGGACACTCGGGACTCATCTTCCCCCAGAGGCAGAGGGGGTTATGATAGATGCCGTCCTAGAGGCAGAGGGGGGTAAGGGATTATGGATCTCGAGAGCCATTCTTGGACAGACCCGCACACCAGCCGTTAAGGGCTGCCTGACTGCTCAGCTTTGGAGGCAGTCGGGGGTTGCCTGTTGCTACACCCAGCAGCATGGGAGTCCATAACAACAGATAATTGGGTGTTGCAAATTATATTCAGAGGTTATTCCATCCCATTCACCGAACCACCACTCCCACCAAATCACCTCCCAGACATCCCACCCACGCAAAGGAAAGCAGCAGCTCTAGAGATAGAAAAGCTGCTAAGAGTTCAAGTCTTCCAACCAATTCCCCAAGACCAATCCGGATCAGGCATTTATTCCAGGTTCTTTTTAGTGCCAAAGAAGATGGGGGACCTAAGACCCATTCTGGATCTAGCCATCCTGAACTCCTCTGTAGCCGAGGCGAAATTCCAGATGGTCACCCTTCAATCCATCCTGCCCTACCTGCAGGCCAGAGATTGGATGTGCTGGATCGACTGGATGTGCTTGATCGACCTTCAGGGCGTCTACTATCATATCAAGATGGGCAGGCACTCTCGGAGGTTTCTCCACTTCCGGCTGGGAGCCAATTATTATCAGTTCAGAGCCCTCCCCTTTGGTCTCACCACAGCTCCCAGGGTGTTCACCAAAGTGATGGCAGTAGTAGAGGCTCACCTGAGGCTTCAGGGCATTCAGGTCTTTCCTTACCTGGACAATTTGCTCTTTCCTGCCCCCACCAAGCATCTGCTTTGCCGAGCTAGGGATTATTTTCTTCTCTTAACGAACAGACTTGGCATCACCATCAATGTCAGCAAGTCATCACTGGCCCCTGTCCAGATCCTAGAATTCATTGGGGCTCGGCTGGACACCATCCAAATGAAAGTTTTCCTCACCCCAGAGAGGGTTCACAATCTAAGGGTACATATCTTGTATATTCTTCAAGCTCAATTTCCCATGACATTCTGAGGTAGCTGGGGGCCATGGTGGCCACTATCAATCTATTGCCTCTTGCATGACTATATATGCAAATTTTTCAGTGGATGCTTGTTGTCCAATAGTCTCTGTTAGACCTTCTTTTATCCCATCCTGTCCGTATCTCCCAGGTTTGCAAGGATTCTCTTCAGTGGTGGATTTTTGCTCTGTACCTTGCCGGGGACATCCCTTTCTTCCATCCTTTCCCAAAACCATGGTGACCACGGATGCCTCCCAGCTAGGGTGGGGCAGGCATTGCTTGGGAAAGACTGTCCAAGGCACGTGGTCCCCATTCGAGACCAGTTTGCATATCAACATCCTGGAGAGGAGGGTGATCCTTCTGGCATTGCAGACTCTTCATGCCCATCTTCCTCTAGGGACTACTGCGATTTAGACAGACAATATGTCAGTAGTCTGGTAAATCAACAAACAAGGAGGAACCAGATCTTATTCGCTTTGTCATGAAACCATGAGAGTGTGGAATGGCCGATCTCCACCCGCCATTTTCTGGTGGCAATGCACCTTCTGGCTCGGTCCAACATTCTGGCAGACAGGCACAGCAGAACTATCGTGATGCCTTACAAGTGGTCTCTGAATTGTTCAGTAGCAGGGCAGATCTTCCTCAAGTGGGGTCGGCCTTGCTGCAATCTCTTTGCATCTCCTTCCAATGCGAAATGCAGCATGTTCAACCCTCTGAACCCCTCTTCTGGGGGAATCCTCCAAAGAAGCACTGGTTCATGCTTGGTCTCCTGGTCTTCTTTATGCTTACCCCCCGTTACTTCTCATTTTGAAGTTTCTTCAGAAAGCTCGCAGGCTGGGAAGCACAGTGATCCTCATGGCCCCATTCTGGCCTCTGCAAGTCTGGTTTCCCTCCCTTTGGTCTCATCTAGTAGTTCCACCATGGATCTTGGATCCAGTTCCGGATCTCATTTCTCATCCCTTGGGGATTCCTCACCCAGACCTGGACAGCCTAAAACTCACCGCTTGACTGCTCCAGTTTCTTTGATTATTAGGACTCCTGGTTTATCCTCTCCTGTCAAAACCATTTTGGTGGCGGCTCGCAAGTCTTCCACCAGATGGATATATCATAGCAAGTGGAAACGTTTTTCCATATGGGCCTCTCAGTGGGATTTGGATCCCTTTATGGCCCCTGTCTCCGTAGTATTAGAGTTTTTGGCAGGGGGGTTTCGGCAAGGTGCTAGTTCCTCCACTTTCAAAGTCCAGCTGGCCACAATTTTGAATTTTCATGTGGGGGAAAACATGTCTTCATTAGCCTCTTCCAGACTTTGCAAGACTTTCCTTAAAGGTACTTTTCTTTTAAGGCCTCCAGTGAAGGATCCTACACCTCCATGGGACATTACTTTTTTACTTCAGGTCGTAGTCTCCCTTCCATTTGAGCCCACAGCCTCAGTAGATTTACAGTTTCTCTCTTGGAAGATGGCCTTTTTGGTAGCTATTACATCTGCTAGGAGGGTGTCAGAACTTCAAGCATTATCTATCAACGTTTTTTACATGATCTTTCATAAGAACAGAGTATCTCTGCACACTAATCCATCCTTCCTTCCCAAGGTGGCATCAGAAGCCAATATTAATCAGACTATCAATCTTCCTGTCTTTTTTCCTAATTTCCAGAACAAGGGAGAATATAAAAGACATCTGCTGGATGTACACAGGCAATTGTGATTTTACTTACACAGGACCAAATCCTTTTGTAAATCTGATCAGTTGTTTGTGTCTTGAATATTCAAAACCATTCTTAGAGAAACCAGTTTCTAAAGTGACGATTGCTCGTTGGATTTCCCAATGAATTATTCGAGCATATTCTATCAAAGGAATTTCCCCTCCAGGTCATGTAAAAGCACATTCCACCAGGTATATGGCCACCTCAGCGGCTTTTTCGTCCAGGGTGTTGTAGGATAATATTTGTTCTGCAGCTACTTGGTCCTCATCTCATACCTTCATCTCACATCACAAATTGGACATTGTATCCAGGGACAGGGCATCCTTTGGCTCCGCGGTGCTCCAGAATATCCTTCCATGAGTGCCTACCAGGTAATTGGTAGCTGGGGACTCTGTCCCACAGGTTGAAGATTAAATGAAGTCAACTACTTCAGATAAAGAAGTTATGTACTCACCATAATGTTCCATCTGAGTAGTTGTACTTCATTCGTCTTCAACCATCCCCCCTCCTTCCCCCGTCTGTATCACTATTGCCTTGACTATGTGTATGGGAGAAGAGCATTCTAGGAGCATCCCCTGTTACGCTTCACATAGGAATTGTTAGGCTGTCAGTAGTGGTAGGGTTTTATTGGGTCGTGTGCATGTTTTATGTTGAGCAGCTAACTTGATCTGAAGGGAGGAAGGAGACAGGGGACATTATGGGTAAGGGGAGGAACTTAGAGCTCGGTTCAAATGCTAGCTATGTGGCCACGTCAGATCCAATTCGGATCCATAGACCCACAGGTTGAAGACAAGTGAAGTACAACTACTCAGACAGAATGTTATGGTGAGTACATAACTTCTTTTTTTCCCTCATCTGTTTCTTGAACTCCACCCCCAGCCTCTGATATGACAGAAAGTTTATTTCTGACAGTTTGAATGTCTTGCTTTGACTTGTCCCTTTGTACTGCTTTACCTGCCTTTCACATTTTTCCCCTCATAATTTTCTTTAGGTAACTTATTATACCTTGCTATCCCATTGCCTTATTGAGTGGCTCTCTTTTGTATGACTTATTGAGATTACGTCTTTTTTTTTACTTCCTTGGCATCTTGTTCATTTTATGCTTCTTTTCTGTTTGTAGCTGTTATTTTCAGTGTAATTATCTAAATCCTTGACTTTCATTTGAGTCTAGAAACCTATTTGCTCCTTCTCTCTGGTTTCACTTCTAGAGTATACCAACACCTTTCATTCAGGATTATATTTGTATTTTGCATAATGTATATTAGCCTTAATTACATGATCTCAAAGTATCCTTTCAGATTTGGAGTTTATAGTCCTTTGTCTCATTCCAGGAGTGCTGCAGAATCCTGAAAGCCCCAAATCCTGAAAACGCACAGGATACCAACACTTATTATATTCCAGTACAAGTACATACAGAAACATATTACCCTTCAACTATAAGCAGGGGGGCAAGCCCCCCTGCACCCCCCATGTCAGGGGCTGCACCCCTCCACCCACTGCTACTTAAATATAACAACTTCGTGATTGCACTTCAGTACACTAAGTGCAATCTCGGAGTTAATATATTTAAGTATTTGGGGGTATGGGGGCACAGCCCCCCCACATGGGGGGGTGCAGGGGAGCTTGCTCCCCTGCTTATACTTGGAGAAGAGTAATATGGTTTGTGTTTTGTTTCTGTATGTACTTGTGCTGGAATATAGTAAGTGTTGGTATCCTGTGTGTTTTCAGGATTTTGAACTTTCAGGATTTTGGTCTCAGGATTTTGGTCTTTAGGATTTTGGGTTTTCAGGATTCTGTAGTGCTCCCTTCATTCCACATCTCTTGCTGCTGATTCTGTGTGTTTTTCAGTCCAAACTCCCGAATATTTCATTTTGTTGTGTCCCTATAGATGAGGGAAATTTTCCACTGAGTCATGTGAGGGGAATATATTTCACTGTGATTACCTTAGTTTTATATACATTTACATTATAACAAAAGAATGTTTGAAACTCTTAATATTGTAAATAAAGTTGGTATTCCAAAATCAGGATCCATCAATTAAACAATGACATCATCAGCAGATAGTGTAACCTTACGTTGGAGACCATACCAGTACTGCACTGTATTTCAGTGTTTCTTATATTGCAGGCCAGTAGTTCAAGGTATATGGCAAATAATAAAGGAAAAAGGGGACATGCCTGCCTGGTTCCTCAATGTAATTCCAAAAATTCAGAAATAAAGCTTCTTGGTTTAACCTTTGTTCTGATGTCATTTTCATTCATTCCTCAACTCTTGGGTTTGGATCTGACTCAGCTCCTTCTTGCAGTGCATAGGATCCTAGAAGTCTCAAGCTCCTCCCTTTACCCATAATACCCCACCAACCTAACGTACCTGATATATCATTGCCACCATTGCAAATAGACATGGATTGGGATCTCTCAAACATTAAAGTGGCTTTTTTTGGTTATTTTTCCCTTGTGGTGTAGATGGGTTTTGATAGTTTATATGTCTTAAGTGTTTCTTTCCTCCCTCCTATGCTATCATGATTGCTTCTCCTTATTTCTGTCTTTTTCAGGTATTCTTTTTCATCTACCTTTTTTGTACTTTTTGAGTACTTTTACCTACCATTTTTGGTAGTTTTTCTCTCTTTTCCCATCTTATAATATATATATATATATATATATATATATATATATATATAAATATATATATTTTAAAAAATATATATGTATGTGTATATATATATATATATATATATATATATATATATATATATATGTTATTGTCACTTATTTACGTCTGTGTTTAATATTGTAAGTCTTTTCCTTTTTCAAGATATTATAAAAACCTTTGGGTTTTAAAAAGTGTGTTTCCTGTGGACATAAAATTCCAAATTCTGATGACCAAAGGGAATGTGTTTAAAGTTTGGGCCCTGCACACTTAGACACTTTGATATCTGCACTGGATTCAATTTTGCCCCTTATCGATCATAAGAACAAGTTAATTCTGAGGGGTTTTCTTCCATGAGAAAGGAACTAGCAGAAGAGAGTTCCTCTGTCCACCCCCCCCCCCTAACATTGAGTCTAGGGTGCTGGAGAGATTTGGAAAGCATGTCTATGCTTCAGTGACCTTCACTCTAAAGTCACTAAATTATTTGTCACATCTTACAAGACTACAGAGAGATCTGATCGAGGAGCTTACCAAATCTCTTTCAGGATTCATGTGCTCCAAGGAAGGAAACAGAATTTGATCACAGCTGGCCACCCTCCATTCTATATCTAATTCTTTCATGGGGCTGATCTCACACACTGAAAGGTACCTCACAGGCAGCAGGTTCAGTCATATCCATTAGAAGATATGCCTGGATGTACTTGTGTGACTTTGCGGGACCATTTAAGTCTTCTTTCGTCAATGCGCTGTTTGACAGATCTTTGCTTTTTGGCCCCAAAGTATAAGACACACTCTCCAGGTGTGAACAAGAGGGAAAGACCCTGTCTGCCGTGGGTGTACATTTTTCTAACCCTCAAAGTTCCTTCTCTAGGAACCAATGAGGAAGCAGAAAGATGTGGAATAAGAAGTCCCAGGGTCCTTTCCAGGAGTCACATGGTGATAGTTCTCCCAAGGAAAGGGGGCAAACTACTGGAAGACATTGTCCTCTCAACAGAGGTGATCTGCAGAACCAGAGATATAGAGATTATTTTGCAGATATGCCCTATCAGTATTCCTGAATGGCGGCTCAACTGTCCTTCTCTGGAGGCAGTTGGAGGTTATCTATCCCTGCACCAAACAGCCTAACTAAATATCGCAAAAGATTCATGGGTGCAGAGGATTATATCCAGAGATTATATCATACCATTTTCCCAACTCCCTCCAGCTGCTCAGAAGAAAATCCCTGATGTTCCACCCAATCAGAGGGAAGCAGCTTCTCTAGAAATAAAATAAAGCTGCTAGAAAAAAGAGTCATTCAAGAGGTCCCCCCAGACTAGAGAGAGGATACGAAACTTATTCAAGATTGTACTTGGTGCAAAAAAAGACAGGGGACTTGAAACCAATTCTGGATCTTAGCAAATTAAAACAGTTCATTCAGTTTACAAAGTATTGGATGATCACAGTTCAGTCCATTCTGCCTTTTCTGCGGAATGAAGATTGGATGTGCTCAACAGATCTTCAGGATGCGTACTATCACATCAAAATGAACAAGCATTCCAGGAGATACCTGCACTTCTGGCTGGGAGCCAGTTATTATCACTTCAGAGTACTGCCCTTTGGTCTCACCACAGCCCCCAGGGTGTTCACTAAATGCATGGCAGTCATAGCAGCTCACTTGATACTGCTGGGATTCCAAGTGTTTACATATCTAGATGACTGGCTCCTGACTGCTTCAACCAGGCATTAACTGATTCAAGCAAGGAACTAGTTACTCAAGCTATGCTCCCATCAGGGAATATCAGTCATTTACAACAAATCTCAACTCACACCAACACAGAGTCTGGAGTTTATTGGTGCTCATTTGAATACAGTCACTCAGATAGCTTCTTTCCCTCAATCTCAAATACATAACTTACAATCCCAAGTCTAGAAAGTGATTCAAAATTCATCTCTTCCAGCATGACTAATACTTCAGGCTTCAGTTCCATGGCGGCAGCAATCACCCTTGTCCCACTGGCCAAGTTCCATATAAAAATCCTTCAGTGGACTCTGTCAACTGACTGGTCCATTCTCCAACATGCATTATCCATGCCAGTCAAGATCACTTAAGCATACACAGGATATCTTCTATGGTGGATTTATTCAGATCAGCTCCACAAAGGCCATCCCTTTGTTCTTCATCTTCCTAAGGCCATGGTGATATAGATACCTCCCAGCTTGGGTGGGGGAGCACTACTTTGGAAGGACAGTCCAAGGTATGTGGTCCCCTGAAGAGGCCAAGATGCATATCAATGTCCTGGAGATGAGAGTTGTCTTCCTAGTGTTGCAGGCATTTCAAGACACGCTCCCATCAGGAACAGTTTCAATACAGATGGACAATATGTCATTAGTCTTGTACATTAATAAACAAAGAAGTGGGAACCAGATCTTATCACAACAAATAGCCAGTAATCCAAATAACACAGGATTTAATGAGCAAAACTCTAGTGCCTCAGCTCAGAAGCATTCTCGGAGATTACCAAGAAGGCTTGTGAGCCGAGGCGCTACAGTTTTGTTCATTAAATCCTGTGCTATTTTGGTTACTGGCTGTTTGTTGTGATTTTATCTTAGTTTTTGTTTTTATGCATGGTTTTTGGAACCATATCTTAAAGCTGTGAGAGTTTGGCAATGAGCAATCTCTTCCAATTGGTTTCTAATAGCAACACATATCCTAGCGAAAACCAACGTGATTGCAGGCAAGCTAAGTAGGTAGATTCTGATGCATCATGAGTGGTCTCTCAATGTCAATGTGGAGAAGGGAATTTTCCATCAATGTGGCCAGCCATGCTGTGATCTTTTCGCTTCTCCCCTCAACAACAAATGCATCAGGATCTTTGCCTTGATCCCCCTACCAGGGGAGTCACAGAGATGCTCTGGTTCACTTTGGCCCTCCTGTCTCCTTTATGTCTTTCCACCGTTGCCACTAATTCTGAAGTTCCTTCAGAAAATAGTTTGGTTAAAGAGTTCAGTCATCCTCATTGCCCTCTTTTGGCCTTGTCAGATTTGGTTTCTGTTCCTCTAAACTCATTTTCTACAGCCACAGTGGATTCTGGATCCAATTCCAGACCTCCTGTCTCACCTAACAGGCTTATGCCTCACCCGGACATATCAGGTCTCAAGCTGACCATGTGGTTTCTCCAGTTCCACTGATTGCTAGACAGCCGAGGCTCTCCTCCTCCATCCATCATGTTTTGTTATCTTTCCATAAAGATTCAACTAGAAAGACTTACAAGAGTAAATGGAAACAATGTGTTCTTTGGGCCCTAATCAAAAACTTAGACCCATTTTCAGCACCAATCCCAACGAACCTTGACTTTTTAGCTATGATTTTCGATGAAGGGGCTGGTTTCTGAACTGTTAAAGTTTAATTGGCAGCCATTTCTAACTTTCATCTGGGCAGAAATAACTGTACCTTAGATTTTTCTAAACTTTGCAAAGCTTTCCTCAAGGGAACATTTCTACTCAGATCCCCATTAAAAGACCCTACTCCACCTTGGTATTTAAATATTATGCTTCAGGCCTTAAACCAACCACCCTTTGAACCTTCAGACAAAGCTGACCTTAAGTTTTCCATTTATGTAGTGGCTGTTATGTCGGCCAGAAGAGTGTTTGAACTCCAGGCTCTATCTTCAAAACCCCCTTATCTAATTTTTCACAAGGACATGGTGTCTTTACAAACTAATCCATCTTTTTGCGTAAGGCAGCTTCTGAGTCAAATATTAACCAGGTCATTAATCTCCCAGTTTTCTTTCCAAACATCTCAAATAAAAGATAGTACATGTTGCATCTGCTGGATGTGCATAGACAACTTTGTTTATACCTTCACAGAACCAAAGACTTTAGGAAATCTGATTACTTATTTGTTTCGTTTTCTTCTACCAGATTAGACAACCCAGTATTTAAAGTTACATTGGCCAAATGGTTAACTGATTGTATTACCTTTGTCTATGGAAAAATGGGTTTATCTTTGCCAAAACCTCCTAGAGCCCATTCCAGTAGGTCTATGGCAGTTTCTTCAGCTTTTTGGTCTAGAGCATCCTTGGATGATATTTGTGCAGCCACAACATGGGCTAATCCACACACCTTTATTGCTCATAACAAACTGGATCTGGTCTCTAAGAACAGAAAAACTTTTGGTTCAGCAGTGCTCCAGAATTTCCTTAATTAGGGTCCTCCCAGGGTTGTGGTTGCTCTGTCCCATCAGTTGAGGAGTGAAAGAAAATGAAAACATCAGATTAAAACGTTATGTACTCACCATAACATTCCATCTGTGTTCTCCATTTTCATTCTTCCTCAACTCCCCATCCACCATTCTTCTGGAGATATTGAAGAGTATTATAGGCATCTCTGTTCCTTGTTTGAGCTCCAGCTTTCCTTTTTTATTTTCTGCCACTATCATGTTGTATCTAGGGGCAACAGACTCAATATGAGGTATGTTAGGTTGGTGGGACATTTTGGATAAAGGGAGGAGCTTAAGCGTTCTAGGATCTTATACTCTGAAAGAAGTAGCCAAGTTGGACCCAAGTCTCAGATCTGAACCCATCAGTTGAGGAAGAATGAAAATGAACAACACAGATGGAATGTTATGGTGAGTAGCCCACATATGTATTTTCTATCATCTTTATAAACTTAGTTGTAAATCCTAACTTTTCTAGACCTAACCACATATAGTTCCAACAAATCATTTCAAACAATTTTTCAACATGTAAACTAGCTAATAGTGGTGACCTTTTATTTTATTCAGTCTTCTTTTGTATAATCAATGATCTGATATTGTTAATCTTCATTCATTCCTTGCTGATGGGGTATCGGTTCCGTCTTCGGAACTGAATCGGCCTTATACCAAGCTCGTGCCAGCCAAAAAAACTCTCAAGCTCAGCTTTTACCCACAATGCCCTTCCCCATGTTACCTCAGATCTCATTTGCCTCATTGCCGTAAAGCCGTGTCAAGCCAGCTCTCCAGCTAAGTATTTGAAATTATTTTTCAATTTACTTATCTTTTCTCTATCTTCCTGTTTCTATTTTGTTATTTTACCCACTTCATCTCTACAGTTTTCACTATTGTTGTTACTGTTTTCCCTTACTGTTAAGTAACTTTAAATCTACCATCGTTGGTAAACGCCCCTCCTTTTTACGTTTGTGCTAACTCTTTTAATACCATTGTTGTTATTTCCCCTCCCTTTTCCCTATTCTTTCTTCTATTCAAAAAAAATATCTTCTGGCTATCCTTCTTGTATTTCGTACTCCTTATTGTTGACTAGAACGTAGTAGTTGTACTTTTTTGGTACCCTGTCTGAGAAAAAAGGAGCCCCTGGCTTCAAACAATGTGACCAGTGCAGCAGGAAAATGCAAATTTGGACTCCCATGACTCCTGCGTATATTGCCTGGGTGTCCCTCATTTGTCTGTTCAGCCCCCTTGCCCTATTTGTAAGGGTTTCAGTTCCAGAACTTTAAATGAGAGAAAGAATAAACTAATTCTGAAGAGTCTGCTCAAGACACTCTTTTTCAGAGGTGATCTCTGGGTCAGGGGACTCATTCCCTCCAAGTAAAGAGAGTAAGAAAAGACCTCAGTCGGTTCCTACATCACCGACCGGTACAGGAACTGAAACACAAACAACCTAAATTGACCTGTACGGCACCGTCACCTACTTCGGTTCTGATTATGGTACCTGCTCTAAAAGCTGTATCTTCTCCACCAATTACCATGACACTGATAATATCTTCAGCACCGAGCAAACCGAAATCAGCAGACCCCATGTCGGAAACATTACCTACGGTACCAATCTTACCTACAACACCAGCTTTGCCTTTAGTTACGGTACCAGGATAATGTTAAGTTGTCAATCTCGCCTTCATTCTTGCTGGATGGGTTCGGAGCCGATCCTCGGCTCCGACTCGGCCAATACTAAAGCTCGAGAGCTAATTCCACCGGCTCGAGGCTCCCCTATATCCCACAATGCTAGGCGGTAACTACTCAGATCTCGTTTGCCGCTATAGCTGACGAGGTGCGTTTTCTACCGGCTCAGCTCAGGCAGGTTAGTGAAATATTTACCATTAGGTATTACTGATAACCCCTTTTTTTAGTTAGAAAATATTTTCTATAGTTTAATTCTAATATTTAGTTTTATCGACCCCTATCTTTTGAATCCTTCCCCTCTTACTTCTTGTTTTAGGCCTTCAGCCCTTCCCTCACCCTAGTCCCTTTTAAGATTAGTGTTGTAGGGGCTTGTGTGTATGTGTTTCTGTATAACTGTAATTTTTAATAATTTTTTTTTTTTCTGTAAAGAGTGTCTGGTTTGTGTGTGTGTACAGCCTCTCTTACCTTACTATGTCTAAGGATAAGGTCTCAGGCTTCAAGAAGTGTGACTCGTGCTGTCAGAAAATGTCTCTGACAGACGGTCACACTTCTTGTGTGTATTGCCTGGGACCTGTGCACCTGCAGGACTCATGTGCTGTTTGCCATGGTTTCAGCCCTCGAGTCCTGCAGGAACGCAAGAACAAACTGATCTTGCGGGGCTTGTTAAAGCCTGAAGGCCCCCCGACTCAGTCTGTGTCGGGAAAGCCTTCAAAAACTTCAAAGCAGTCGGCTCCTGCTCTTGAGTCGACTGCTGTGAAGTCGAAGCAGGCTTCGACATCGGCTCCGGCTGGAGCCGATGTTCTTAAGCCTCATACTGTTACCTCGGCTCCGGCTGGAGCCGAGGCTGATAAGTCTTCATCGGCTCCGATACCCTTATCGGAGCCACATTCCAGAAAGAGGTCCA
The DNA here is from genome assembly GCF_019279795.1 of Protopterus annectens. Classification (NCBI taxonomy): domain Eukaryota; kingdom Metazoa; phylum Chordata; order Ceratodontiformes; family Protopteridae; genus Protopterus; species Protopterus annectens. The sequence goes on along the minus strand of NC_056741.1, from coordinate 149,678,253 downwards.
GGTCCCCCTCCATCGGATCCATGCACTCGGTGCCAGGATCCCCTCTCCTTTCGGAGCGGAGTCACAAAACCCATTCCTCTCAGTCTTCCAGGTTGTCAGACCATGATTTGCAGAGGGTGGTGAGTAGACTTCTTAAGTCCGAGGCACTGGCCCAAATGCTGCATAGCCCGACTCACCAGTCAGTGGCTATTCCCGTTCCACATTACATTCCTCCTCCGACTCCTTCGAGTTCGGAGCCAAGGCTTGTCGGAGCCATGACTGTCGGTGCGTCGGATCCGATACCTTCCATTTCGGTTCCGTCATCTGCTCCGATCACCTCTTTCGAGGGATCTCGGCACCGAGCTTCCCTCGTCGGCTCCGAGGGGGCAAGTGGCATCGGACCCTTGTCCGACCCCGCTCTCCCTCTTGGAGCTTCGGCGCTGGTGAGTTCGGCTCCGACATCGGCTTCGGAGCCGTCTCTGTCGGTGCTGGGAGAGGTCCTTGTCTCTTCGGAGCGAGGGCCTCGGGCCTTGCCTGACAGGGGTGCCTTCGAGGTCATGTGGAGCGTGCTAGAACCAGGTTCTGCCCCACAGTCAGCTCCTTCAGCCCCTACATCTACAGTGCCTGCAGTGATTTCTACTCACCCCCTTGTCCCACACCGCAGAGAACCAACTCCTCAAGATTCCCCATTGGGAATTTCCTCCTCTTCCGAGGTCTCTCCTGGCCCTGCAGGAGATCCCCCTAGGAAAAGGCAGTGCAGGAGGAAGCACATTGACTCCCCTGAGTCTATCACTTCTGACACTGACTTAGAGGAATCCGAAGGGTCCCCTCGATCCCCCTCTGAGGATGTCTCCTTTGCGGACATCCTTGAAATCCTCAAACAGAGGGGGAACTGGCCAGCCCTTAATCCTTCGGAGGATGAGTCAGTGTATCTTGAGGCATTTGGTTCTCGCCCTTCTACCTCCTGGGTGTCCCCTCCCTTTGACCCCCTTATGGAAGTGGTGGCAAGGAAGGCTTGGACGGCTCCTGACTCAGTGGAACCCACCCCAAGGAGACCATCCAAATTTATTACTGCCCCCAAAGACAAAGAGTTTTTATCCAAAGGTGTCCCTGTTGATGCCATGGTGGTGGCTGCGGCCACAAAGAAGGAGTTAGCTGATCCTTCAGTTCCTGTCCATCCTCCTAATAAAGAATCTAGGACCATGGACAGGTACGGCAAGTGGATGTTCTCGTCAGCGACCTTTTCAATGCGGTCGCTGAACTACTTATGCCACTTCACTCGTCTCCAAAGAGATTTACTCAAGGATATGGGTGAACTGATGAAGGATCCTACAGCTGAGGGGTTCAAGGACACAATGAACTCCCAGTTGGCAACCCTAAATTCCATTGTTAACTCCTCCATGCGGCTGGTCTCATACGCAGCAGATGGGGCGAGTAGAGCCGCAGGCACAGGTGTTGCCTTACGAAGGCACGCCTGGATGCGGCTATGCAACTTTGCGGACCCTTTCAAGGCATCCTTCACCAATTCTCCCTTTGATGGATCATCATTGTTTGGTCCACAGGTGAAGGATACATTGACCAGGTGCGAGGTGGAAGGTAAGACTCTCTCTGCCGTGAGTCCGTTTTTCTACCCCTTCTAGACCCTATCCCAAAGGTCAAAGGGGAGGAAAGATGTGGTTCATAAACAATCCCAGGAAGTCTCATCTGACGCACAAGGCCGATTCCCCTCTAGAGGCAGAGGGGGGAATAATAATAGACGCTGCCCTAGAGGCAGAGGAGGTCTGCAAAACCAGGGTAGCAGAGAAATGTTCTCTGACAAACCCTTTCAGCACCCCTGAGGGGCTGCCCGGCTGTCCGCCTTCGGAGGCAGTCGGGGGAAGTTTATCACTGTACCCAAAAGCCTGGCTTTCCCTAACTCAAGCCAAATGGGTACAGTCGATCATATCCGAGGGTTACAAAATTCCCTTCATTCATATTCCAACCCAACCAAAAAGATCCCTTCCAGACGTTCCACCCGGTCTAAGGGAACAAGCAGCATTAGAAATTTCGAAGCTGCTATCAAAAAGAGTCATCCAATCAGTCCCGGCAGACCAGCAAGGATCCGGAATCTACTCCAAATTCTTTTTGGTACCAAAAAAAAACAGGGGACGGGAGACCCATACTGGATCTCAGCTACTTAAACAAGTTTGTCAAGAAAACAAAATTCCGGATGGTCACGCTACAGTCCATTCTACCCTTCTTGGGTCAGGACAATTGGATGTGCTCGATAGATCTTCAGGACGCATACTACCACATCAAAATGAACCGACGCTCCAGGAGATATCTCTGCTTCAGGCTGGGAGCCAGTCACTACCAATTCAGGGCCCTGCCCTTTGGTCTCACTACAGCCCCCCGGGTGTTCACCAAATGCATGGCAGTGGTCACGGCTCACTTGAGACGCCAAGGATTCCAGGTGTTTCCATATCTGGACGATTGGCTCCTTACTGCCACCACCAGACATCAGCTTCTCCTATCCAGGGACTTCACCATTCAATCCTGTCAAGCTCTAGGCATTTCAATAAATTTCGAAAAATCTGCCTTGTCGCCTTGTCAGTCTATTATTTTTATAGGCGCCACCTTAGATACACAGACCCTTTCAGCCAGACTCACAGAGCAGAGGGTGTTAGACATCCGGAACCAAGTGTCCCTTCTCTTACAATATGTCAAAGTCAAAGCCAGACTGGTATTGAAGGTACTAGGACTCATGGCAGCAGCTATTCCCCTTCTCCCCTTAGCTCGCTTTTACATGAGGATCCTCCAATGGATGCTTTTTACTCAATGGTCCTTTCAACGACTCCCGATGTCCCATACCATACTGATAACTCAAGTATGCAAGAATCAACTGTCTTGGTGGATCACGTCACCTCAACTTCTCCAAGGAAGACCCTTCACTCCCCCCCCCCAGTTGCCACGTTGACAACAGATGCCTCCCTGATCGGGTGGGGGGGCATTATCAGGGCAGGACAGTCCAGGGCACGTGGCAACCCTTCGAGTGCCACTTGCACATAAATGTCTTAGAGATGAGAGCAGTGCTTTTAGCATTGCAAGCCTTTCACGACTCTCTTCCCAAGGGGACTATTGCAATTCAAACGGACAACATGTCCGTAGTGTGGTACATCAACAAACAAGGTGGAACCAGATCATACCCTTTATGTCGAGAAGCACTCAGACTTTGGCAATGGGCGATCTCTTCTCAGCGTTTTCTGATAGCAACGCATATTCCCGGGAAATCCAACGTTATTGCAGACAAATTGAGCAGAGCAATTCTCATGCCACACGAGTGGTCTCTAAAGAAATCAGTTCTAGAAGAAGTATTCCTAAGATGGGGCCACCCTTGCTGCGATCTTTTTGCTACTCCCCAAAACAGCAAGTGTCACGACTTCTTCACTCTCTTCCCATTACCAGGCCATCCCACCAGAGACGCTCTAGTCCACGATTGGCCCCGGGGACTTCTGTATGCCTTTCCCCCCTTTCCACTGATACCTCAACTAATTCAGAAAGCCATCGCCTTGAGAGTGACAATGATCCTCATTGCCCCTTACTGGTCTCGACAGATATGGTTTCCCTTTCTTCATCGCTACCTTTTGGAGCAGCCTTGGCATCTGGACCCAATACCAGATCTGATTACCCATCAATCGGGTCAGCTGCACCAATCTCTGTCTTCTCTGAACCTCACAGCGTGGTTTCTCCGATTCCAACCTTAGCCAGGCTTCCCTCAGTATCTCGGTCGGTCCGAGATATTTTGATAGCCTCTCATAAATCCTCTACTCGGAAGATTTATACTAGCAAGTGGAAACGTTTTTCCCTTTGGGCATCATCGAAAAGCATAGATCCCTTTACTGCACCTATCCAGTCTATTTTAGACTTTCTAGCAGAACTCTTTCATTTAGGATCTTCTGCATCAACCATTAGAGTTCAATTGGCTGCCATATCAAATTTTCATGTTGGTGTCTCAGAATCCAGCATCATGGCTCACAAACTCTGTAAAGCCTTCTTAAGGGGTGTATTTCTTCTCAAACCTCCAATCCAAGACCCTCCGCCTCAATGGGATTTGAACTTGGTTCTGGCATCTTTAATTCTTCCCCCCTTTGAACCGGCGGCTTCATGTTCTCTGAAGTTGCTTTCTTGGAAGACACTTTTTCTGGTAGCTATAACTTCAGCGAAAAGAGTATCTGAACTCCATGCTCTGTGCAGTCGTCCCCCTTACTTAGTTTTTCACAAAGACAGGGTCTCTGGACTAATCCATCCTTTTTACCTAAAATTTCTTCTCAAATTAACCTAAACCAAGTTATTGATCTCCCCGTTTTTTTCCCTATCTATTCAAATAGGTCAGAGCAAAAGCTGCATTTTTTGAATGTTCATCGCCAACTGAGATATTACTTAGACAGGACTAAAGAATTCAGGAAATCTGATCAATTGTTTCTGTCATATGCAGAAGGTAGATTGGGCCTTCCAGTCACTAAAATATCCCTTTCTAGATGGCTCACGTCTACAATTACTTTCATCTATGAGATCAGACATCAAAAACTACCCTCAAGACCTAGAGCTCATTCAACTAGGGCATTAGCTACATCCATAGCCTTTCAGGACAGGTTGCCAATAGACTAAATTTGTGCAGCAGCCACCTGGGCTTCTCCTCATACATTCATTTCACATTACAAATTGGACATGGTTTCCAGAAGCCGTGCCAGTTTTGGTTCCACTGTTCTCAAGAGTCTGTTCCGATAGGCCACCCGGGATAAGGTGCTAGGAACGCGGTCCCATTCAGCAAGAATGAAGGCGAGATTGACAACTTAACATTAAGAAGTTATGTACCTACCATAACGTTCCATGTTAGTTGTCTTCTTCTCGCCTTCTTTCTTGCGTCCCTCCCTCCTTCCCCCAAGCCTGGACAGACCGACCGGAATTCTTTTGTGTTTCTTCTTCCGAAATTTGTTACTCCCACACTTTCTCCCACCTCTTCTATTTTTACTGAGGCCTGCTTTTTCTTTACGCAGACTGTTTGAGGTGGGTTTCCCTACTCCATTCTATGGAGACTAGGATTGCTTAGTATAGCTATCAAACGAGATCTGAGTAGTTACCGCCTAGCATTGTGGGATATAGGGGAGCCTCGAGCCGGTGGAATTAGCTCTCGAGCTTTAGTATTGGCCGAGTCGGAGCCGAGGATCGGCTCCGAACCCATCCAGCAAGAAAGAAGGCGAGAAGAAGACAACTAACATGGAACGTTATGGTAGGTACATAACTTCTTATTCTATACAAAAGGTGCAGGAGACTTCAGTGTCATTGGATCATACAGCCAGGACTCAGTATTCACCAACTATAGACCCTTTTTTCGGAAAGCAATACAGCCCATTTTTGGAAAGACCAAACTCCCCTTCAGGGACTTCTACTGGATCGACCAGAAGTCTTTCGGGATTAGATGTGGTGCATCTTGTGGATAGCTGCTGATGACAAGAGGAATTTCTACACCTTCCAACCTCCCCTCCCTGTGGGAGTTTGTCTCCACGGACTCCAGCATGTATCTGGAGCAGGTATTGATGCCCCTGGAACTGATGCCATCTTCGGCTCCCATTCCTTCGGTTCCACTGATAGACCTTACCATGGTTCCGGAGCCGACCCTTTGATCTTTGGTTCAGTCGGAACCGAGCCTCTCTCAGGATTGCAAATGGACAATGGACTTCTCAGTTCCTAACATGGCGCCAATTTTTTCTATGGCACTATCTATGGTTCCCAGGATCCTACCCTTACCTAGTCCTGTTGAGACTCCATTCTTGGCAGTTGGCCGGCTGGAGCTGGGTGTGACCTTGGTTCCGAGGTTGTCCCTCTTGGTTCCGGGCTCCCATCCCTCTTTAGGTGGGCCAGCTTTTCAGATGATGGAGAGGGCCTTTGCCTACGTAGGCAAGCCAACCACATCGGAGCATCAGCTATGTTTTTCCCCTGAGCCACAGCTGATACAAGCCACCAATTGGACTTCGAGCACAAGAGCCTCAGGATACCTTACCACAGGGTCCCCATCTTGCAGAGTCCTCTTCAGAAGACCCCACTAAAGAGGTACCACATAAGAGGACATGCAAGAGGAGGCACATAAACTCTCCTGAGGAGTCTCTCACTGAGAACATGGACTTCGATGAAGGGGAGGGATCCCCATGGTCACCCCCTGATGATGTCTCATTCGGAGACATCTTTGAAATACTGAAACAGAGGGGTGATTGGAAGTCCACCAACCATTCCTCCGAGGAGTCTGTGTTCTTGCAGGCTTTTTGTGCTCGACCCTTTACCTCCTGGGTGACCCCCATCTGCAGATGAGCAGTTTCAACTCATTGTTCAGTGTGCATGGAAAAGTCCTGATACCATTGAACCTATCCTTCGGAGGCCAGATAACATTTTATCCCCACCTGAACAACATCCACATTGTTCTAAGGGTTTCCCAGAAGACACAATGGTGGTGGCGTCAGCCACAAAAAAGGAATTGGCCAAGGAGAGCCAAACTGTCCACGCCCCAAACAGGGAGTCTCGGGCAGTGGACAGACTGGGGAAGCAAGTATTTGCATCATTGACCTTTGCAGTTAGGTCTTTGAATTATTTGGCACACTTCACTAGGCTTCTGAGAGACCTAGTTACCGAACTCTCCGAAACCTTAGCAGGAGCTGTTCTTGATGAGGTCTGCTACAAAGTTACCTTTCAGTTAGCTACCCTGGAATCTGTAGCCAACTCCTCCATGTGTCTGATATCTCATGCGACTGAAGGAGCGGCGGGTTCAGGCATTGTCATGTGACGTCATGCCTGGATGCACCTTTGCGACTTTGCTGATTCTTTTAAGTCTACCTTCTTAAATTCTCCAGTGGAAGCATCCTCCCTTTTTGGCCCAAAAGTGAAAGACACTCTGGCCAGGTGTGAGAAGGATGGCAAGACCTTGTCTGCTGTGGGCATACATTTTTCAGCTATTCAACATCCGTGCTATAGGAGCCAGAGGAGCGGAAAAATGTGGCACAAAAAATCGTAGGGTCCTTTCCGAAGGGGTAAGTCATCTGGAAGATGTGAGGGTTCACATAATCAGGGCTCCAGACATTCCTATCAGTGCCTGAGGAGCAGCCCAATTGCTTTCCTCTGGAAGCAGTCAGGAGAAGTTTATCCTTGAACCATTCTGCCTGGCAAATAATAACAATGGACTCATGGGTGCAATGGATCATAACCAGATTATATCACATCCCTTTCAACCTTCACCCAAGGTTACCAAAACAAATTCCCAATGTTCCACCCAGTCAAAGGGAAATAGCAGCACTGGTAATCCAAAAGCTGCTTCAAAAAAGAGTCATCCAGACAGCCCCACCAGACCAGATAGGATCCGGATTCTACTCCCGATTCTTTTTAGTGCCAAAAAAGACAGGGGAATGGAGACCAATCTTGGATCTTAGCATCCTGAACAAGTTTGTCAAACAAGAAAAATTCTGGATGATCACGGTTCAGTCTATCCTTCTGTTTTTAGAAAAAGATGACTGGATGTGCTCAATAGATCTGGACGTGTATTATATAAAAATGGGCAAATGCTGCAGAAGATCCCTTCACTTCTGGCTAGGAGCCAATTATTTTCAATTTTGCGTGCTGCCTTTCAGACTCTCTACAGCCCCCAGAGTGTTCACCAAGTGCATGGCAGCAGTAACAGCTCACATGAGACTACAAGGATTCCAGGTGTTTCCATATCTAGCCGATTGGCACCTCACCTCCCTCACCAAGCATCTACTGGATATAGCATTAAGCTTCACCCTCAAACTGGTAGAGTCTCTAGGGATCTCCATAAACTGGGGAAAGTGCAATCTGATTCCCTCTCAATCAATAGAGTTCATAGGGGCAATTTTCAACACAGACCTCTGCCTGGTTTCTCTACCACAACACAGGCTGCACAGGATAAGGTTCCAAATTCGAATGGTTCTCTGTCAGAAGTTGGTACCAGCTCGAACAGCTCTCCAACTCTTGGGTTCCATGGTTGCATCAATTATGATAGTTCCCTTGGCGAGACTTCACATGAGAATCCTCCAATGGCTCCTCCTGGCACAGTGGTATCCCCTACAACACCCCTTGTCTTTTTAAATATGGATAACTCAAACATGCAAAGAAGACAATGTGGTGGACGAAGCCAGAAAATCAACTATGGAGTCGCCCTTTCTGTCCACACCAGCCCAGGGCCACTGTGACCATGGTCGCTTCCCTGATAGGGTTGGGGGGCATTACCTAGGGAAGACGGTCCAAGGTACTTGGTCAGACGTAGAGGCCTAACTGCATATAAATGTCCTAGAACTGAGGGTGGTGCTTCCAGCGTTGCAGGCATTTCAAGACTTCCTTCCATCAGGGACAATTGCTATTCAATCAAACAACATGTCAGTATTCTGGTACATCAACAAACAAGGAGGAACCAAGTCCTACCCACTCTGTCAAGAAGCCATGAGAATTTGGCAATGGGCAATTGCTTCCAACCACTTTCTGATTCCAACGCATATTCCCGAGCATTCCAACATGATAGCAGACAAACTGAGCAGATGTATCCTACTGCCTCATGAGTGGTCCCTCAAATCCTGAGATGGTGTCAAAGATCTTCAGCCGCTGGGGCCAGCCTTGCTGTGATCTGTTTGCCTCCCCAACAAACCACAAATGCAGCAGCTACTTTGCCCTAATTCCCCCACAAGGGGAGTCCCCCAGGGATGCTCTGATCCACGATTGGCCCACGGGACTTCTATATGCTTACCCTCCCATCCCCCTGATTCCCCAATTTCTAAAGAAAGCCCATCATCTGGGAAGCAGAATAATCCTCATTGCACCTTATTGCCCACAACAAGTTTGGTTCCCCTTCCTTCGCCTTCATGGATTCTGGTTCCAAATCCAGACCTGATCTCTCACCCACAGGGATTGACTCACCCATACATCTCCAGTCTCAAGCTGACAGCTTGGTATCTCCACTTCTAGTAAACACCAGGCTGAATGACCTTACATCCCTAGTGCAGAATATTCTTCTGGCTTCATATAACCATCCACCAGGAAACTCTACCTCAGCAAATGGAAAAGGTTCCTTATTTAGTCATGTCAAAAACAAATAGACCCTTGTTCAGCCCCTGTGCCTATAATCTTAGACTATTTATCAAACCTTCTTCAATCTGCAGCAGCAGCAGCTTCAACCGTTCAAGTACACATAGCTGCTATCGCTAACTACCATAATGGTTTCCACGAGTCATCACTGATCTCGCACCATCTCTGTAAAACCTTTTTAAAAGGGGTCTTGCACATCAGACCACCCTTAAGGCAACCCATCGAGCTTTGGAACCTAATATTGCAGTCCTTAACACAATCTCCTTTTGAACCTGCGTCCTCTTGCAATTTAAAGTACCTATCTTGGAAATCATTATTTGTGGTGGCAATTACATCAGCCAGATGTATTTCAGAACTTCAAGCCCTGTGTATCAAACGCCCTTGCATGGTTTTTCATAAAGACAGAGTATCACTTCGGACTAATCACTCCTTTCTGCCCAAAGTTATTTCAGAATTGACAATTAACCAAACAATTGACCTGGCAGTCTTTTTTCCCAACTGTTCCAACAAAAGAGAGTACTGTGTTCACTTACTAGATGTACATAGACAACTCCGTTTCTACCTGGACAAAACAAAGACACTACGTAAATCAGATCAGCTATTTGTGCCCTGTTCAGGCCTAACATTGGGTTTCCCAGTCTCAAAAGTAACATTGTCCAAATGGTTGAGAAACTGCATCTCCTTGATTTACCAAAGAAATAAAATTGCTTTACCAGGTAGAATCAAAGCACATTCCACTAGATCGGTAGCAACTTCAGTTGCCTTTCACGTAAAAGCTTCTGTGAATGATATTTGTGCAGCTGCTACCTGGGCTACTCCTCACACCTTTATCACTCATTACAAACTGAATTTGGCCTCCAGGGGAAGAGCTTCCTTTGGTTTAATGGTACTCAGGAACATCCTTTCATAAGGGGCCTCCCAGGACTAAAGGTAGCTAGGGACTCTGTCCCATCAGTAAGGAATGAATGAAGATTAACAACATCAGATAAAGAAGTTATGTTCTTACCATAACATTCCATCTGTGTTGTTGATCTTCATTCATTCATTAAGTCCCACCTTCCTTCCCCCTCCAAAGACTCATGGGGTATCAAACTGTGTCCTACACCTACCTTTGGGTTTTCTGCCCATAGACTGCCTATGCTTTACTTTAATAGGCAAACTCAATCTGAGGTAACATGGAGAAGAGCATTGTAGGTAAAAGCTTAGTTCGTGAGTTTTTTTGGGTGGCGCAAACTTGGTATAAGGCTGACTCAGTTCCGAGGACGGAACTGACACCACATCAGTAATGAATGAATGAAGATCAACAATACAGATGGAATGTTATGGTAATAACATAGCTTCTTTTTTTATTGATATTAAACATTTTCATACCTTTGAATAAATCACACTGATCACTTTTTGTTATGTTATACAGAACATTTGCTACTCTTTTTGCTGTTAGAGACATAAAAAATCTTGTTCTCATGGGTGAGACTAGAATATGGCTTATATGCCCCTGGCTTCATAAGATCCTTCACTTGCTTTTAGGATAGCAGCTACTTGTGTACTTCCATGAGTCTAGGACTGTCTTCCTTGACAGTACCCCATTGAACACTCCCACCTTCCAAATTTCTACTGGTATACCATCCAGTCCTGGTATCTTCCCTATTGATTGTTTGACTCTCTCATTAACTTTATTTCTTCCCCTTTGGTTGATTTTTCTAGTCTCCTAATCTCATCTTCTTCCAGTTTTTGTCATGCTGTCTCTTCTATAAGTCTCTGTGTTTGCTTTCTCAGTATCAGAGAATCTCCTCCATTTTGTACAATTTAGTGTAAAAGTAATACTCTCAGGGTGTCTATGTAGTTTCCTTTTGCGAGGATTTCTGAGATTTGCTATCCATCTCATTACTCTTAGCTGCTTCAATCCTCAAGCTAGTAGTTTCTGAGCCCCAGAGTTATTTTCAAAAAAACCTTGCTAATAAGAATTTCTTCACTTTAGATTTTGCTTCCTGCAACTGTTTTTTTTTTCTTTCTTCACTTAATACAGTTTCTGTGTTCCGCAATATTTTAACACTTTGCAAATCATCCTTATATTTTACCTTGTCACTATCCCAAAGTTCCCACTCTTTCAACTCTATTCTTACTTTTTTTTTAATATTGTTTAGTGATCCCACTTCCTGGCTAGATTCTCTGACTTGATATCTGCTTTGCTAAGATGGCCCTTTTAGCTTCTGATGTCTAGTCTAAAAAATGATCCTTCTTTTGTAATTATAATGGGAATTGCCAGTATCTTTCCTTAGTATTACTACCATTAATACGTGTTCTGCATTCACTGATGAATGGTCTGAGACAGACATAGGATGGATCTCAATCCTGTCTAGTCCTACCAAGTTTTTAAATTTTCTGAAGACTGGTGAGTACACTGTGTCTGCCCCTCCTATGCAACTATGTATACACCTTCCCACCAAAACAATTTCATACAGTTTTTTAGAAATTTCCCTAGTTCCCCATCCCATATTCCAATCTCCCCATAACTAAAAATCCCTTGCTAGCAGCTTACAATTTTTCATATAAATTTCAACTCATTTTATTTGTTTTTGGAAGTAGATAACTAGACAGAATAGTAATTATTTTCACCACCTGTGCTTCACTGAAGGCCACATTTCTTCCTTGTTTGTCCTCCTAATTCCTTTTCCACTATTTTATTTATTTATTTATGTATTTATTTATTTTACATTTGTTAACTGGGGAAAGTCCAACTGGACACAGGTCCTTTTTCAGCGGAGGCCCGAGGAGAAAAGCTCCAGTATTAGAATTACATACTTTACAGAATTTGACAAATATGTGAGAAATAATGAAACCATTCACAAAAACAGTTACACAAAAGGAGTGAGACAGTTCTCAAGAAGTAAACATTTACATCATGCGTAATAAATAGTATGTGCAATTTAAATGAGAGAGGGCCTTGTTTCTGAAATGTTGAGGTCACTTAAGGAGAACTGAGATAAGGCCTATCCCAGAACAGTTGCAAGTAAAGAGCCAGGAGTCAGTTAAGTGTGATTTTAGGAGTTTCTTAAATTGTAAAATAGAGCAGTTGTAGGTTATGGGGGTTGGTAGTTTATTCCATATTTTTGGAATGAAGTTTGAAAAGAGTGACTCCCCAGCTGAGATGTGAGCTTTGGTGGTGTCAAGACGGAGTTTATTATTGGAATGGAGGGATCTGGTAGTGGTGTATGGTTGTAGAAGATTTTGGAGAGCAGGGGGTTTATCTGGATGATGAGTTTTTAAGAGTTAATTTTGTAATAAGTATTTATAGCTCCTATTACACTCCTCAGACATCTTTACAGACATACATACCTTAAACCACTTCCTTGATATTTGTTAACGCTCACTTATTATCACACATATTTCTTGTAAAACAGTGCAATACATGCTTTACTCTACCTAATATAAGTCAAGATTTTATTGACCTTGTTTGGGTGTACCAAACCAGTAACATTCCACAGTAGTATCATAAGCTTACCCATCTTGGCAGATGTTCTTTCCAGCTTTATATGGGACCAGCAGAAACACAAAAGTATTAAAACCAATCTGAAAAGAAAGCTTTTCCAGTCGTCTCTCGTCCTTTTGCTTTTGACTGTCAGGGTACTGCCCTTCAACGCTGCAACATTCTAGTAAATTCACTGATACATGCATAGTTTAATTCTTATAACAATGAATACTTTCCTCCTGTGTCCCTTCCCTTCAAGACAACAATAGGCTCAACTTCAGACAAACCATAACTTAATTAAATCTTGTATACATTTTCCATTATTAACGAAACATAACATAAAACACATTATAAAGTTACAATCATAAGCTCTGTGATGGTAGTGTTCATTTACAAGCATTACCCACTGAATGGTTTGGGTTATGAATGCTGAAATGTATTATTTTGCCCATAAGTAATACCGGGACCCTTCTTTTTCATATGAACTATAACTAATGTCTACCAGAGCAAGAATCTCATTGTGCAGAAAGACAATTCATATGTGTTTATGCTTTTCACTTCTACATGCATTTTCATTTTTTTTCTTAAGAAAATGAAACACCTGCATTTATTTATACTTTCATCTTCCTTTTCTGCAGTCTAACATGCTTTTGTTTTAAATTCATGTTCCTGAAAGAATGTCTGTTCAGTTTCTCAATTATACAGGCTTGCTTACCTTGCTGTTTAAAGCATTAACTGCCTTCCTCTATTAGATACAGCTAAAGGTATTGTTCATTTATCATCTGTCTGAATCCTATTAGGCATCCAGCACTTCTTGAAGCTTCTGCTCAATCTGCACACTCTGACACATTCAAATCTTTTACCTTATGACTGGACCTATGGTTTGGAGTGACTTTATGGACTTCCAGATACCTTGTTGTAGTGCTCACACACTTCATGGGCTTTTCAGACCCTGACAGTAGGATATATTCTGTCCTTTTTGTGATGCCATGGTCAGTTAATCAAATGTCATTACTTTGCCCCCAGCTTTCAGGATATGACTATGCGCACCTTCAATCAAGAATGCAAGACACAAACCGTAAGTTTGGGATCATCCTGGATTTTTATGTCATCTGTAATGGTTCCCGCAATGACTGTAGTCTCATTTCCATGGCCAGGGAGATTCATCTTGTGGCTCATATGAAAAGTGAAAGACAACTGGATCAAGTCTTAATGAGATGTTTCAGAATAGCCTTATAAAAATTAGAGCCACTGCACCAGTCTGTGAACTTGTACAACTTAAAAAGTCACAAGTAAATTTCTTGACTCTTTTGTTCCTTCCAGCAACCTTACAGTTATGTTGTGATTAATATCTATTACCAGTGAAATAGCAACAGATGATTCTTGATTAACATTAGATTCTGTACTCATCTCTCAGTCTTGAAAGATTTATAACCAGTCTGAGCATGATTTCTCTGTCAAGCATGTCCTACTCATCCAGAACTACCCCCTTCAGAGTTAAGCCTTTCTTTATGGTGGGAGACTGCTCTGAGGTTGCTAAAGCTCATACTTCCAATGTTTATGTATGTGTATAATTCTCTGGTGATGATTTTATTTATTGCCATTACTCACTTGTACTCTTAGAACAACTATAGCATTTACGTTTAGCTGTCATTTCGACATATCGATCTAGCATACTGTTTTTAGAGAAAGGAAGCTTTGCATTATTATTCCTCACTTCCCCTACACTTTGAACAGTTGTAGCCTAAGATTTATTTTTTATGTGATTTTTAAGCTAAAGGGCTTACATTGCCACAACACAAAAGGAGGACTTACCTTTTTAGACACCCCCTCCACCTCCCTACTATTTCACAAGATTCCATGTTGATTATTTTGAAATAGGTCGCAGCTATTGCCCTTTGTCAGCTCCTGCAGCATAAACCCTATCAGCTTTATTTTACTGGGATAACTACAAAGTATAGACTTTCTTATCTCAGTCTGTCATCAAACTTTATTACCTTCATAAAGACGTCTTCATAGCTTCTCACTCCGCCATCCTTGTTTTCATCTTTATTTCATATTAATGTAACTTTACCAAATCATCTGAATAAGATATCAGAGTTTCTTCAATCTGATCCAACCATTTATTGGTTGCTTTTAGATATTTTTTAAAAGCTTTGCTGATTTTAAACATTTTTCATCTGTTTTTATCTATCTTGACTTCAGTTTTACTTGATGTCTTTATTACAGAGCAGTGTACCATGAGGATGCTGCAAATAGAAACCCTTTGTATCTGTGTATTCACTAGTTTTCTATTTTGTTTGCTGGCTCTTTTCTTCAAAGAAAATCAAAACATGCATTTCTTCTCTTGCTAATTATTGTAATGTATTGACAGACTTATCATGTAATTGAAATCTAGACAACTCTTCTGACCATTTTGTCACCACTTGTGACATTACTTTATTTTGCACTGTGGTAATTGTATGATCAAGAAATATGCGCATTAAACTTTCCCATAATTGTTTTGGTGACAACAAAAATCTATGGCTTACACAGTCAAATAAAAACTTAATTTCCTTAAACATGTTTACTAAGTTAAGTTGTTTTATATGAAGCCCAACACCTTCTATGTCTTTGTATACCTTTTGTAGCTTAGGATTAAGTCCTTCCACTTTTATATTAACCCCCTCCAAAATAAAGTATGTCTTCATATATAAAAATATGCCATTATGTTCTTGCCCCAGTACATTAATTAGTCTCTCAGCAGAATTATGGCACACTTGCTATCTGCATTTCTAATGTTTTTGAACCTGAAGCCTTTTGTTTGACAGTGAAACAGCCTTTTCTTTTGTCTATTTCACCATTATGACTAATCATTGTCCATGCATTTCTCTTTATTTCTTTAAGCATGTCAGTCTGACGTCACTTTTCTTATTGAGACTTTCAAATCTCAGGTTGCTTTTTCTATTTTGTCACTCCTCACATTTTCTTAATCATCCCTACCTTCCTTTTTCTCACTTCATGCTAAAAAGAAGCACATTTAGTAAGCAGCTCAGTTTTACTTGTTAACACTGCACCTGTTTTCCATTTTTTATTTTAGATTTTCTTCTATGTAAGAATAAAATGACTTTTTCTTCCCTTGGCCCTGTCATGCTCATCGTCTTCTACTCCTCTTTTCCTGTTATTTTCTTCAGGTGTCTTGTGTTTTATATATGTATATGTATATAACTTTCTCACAGTTCATTTAAATTTATTAAAGGAATATTCCTTCGAAGTTCCTTTGTTTTCCCTCTCTCTTGGTTAAATTAGTCAAATTGTCACCAGTCAGTGTTTCACTGTTTGTACCACTGTCTTATTCCAGCTTTATAGAACCTCATTTTTCAAGAGTATTTCTTCCTACCTTTCCATGTGTTCTAAAGCAACTTATCATTGTTATATTTAGTGTTCTCAACATATGAAGTATATATGCACTTAGCAAACATGGCCATATTCCAAACAAAAGTTGCGCTGTGTGCTGTCTTTACACAGTCTGCTAATTTGTCCCAGCTTTCACCAGAGCAGAGATTTGACTTTATTGTACAAAGAGCTGATGTGACCACATTTGTCATGTGTAAGGCAATTATCTTCCTGCTTTTATAACAGTACTGCTCTGTATCAGTCCCCCACAGAAATATACTTGGGAAATGCTGTATGTATTCTGCTTAATCCATAATGTTGTGTCTTACCTAGATGTGCTTGTCCATGGATGGAATTAGTTCAATACCAGTTCTAGTTCTGATAAACCAGCATATTGTGTATGTAACTATATTGTAAAGAAATATTTATTCTTCTAAGTTTTATAATAGATGGGTTGCCAACTGACTTACTGACAGAACCCACACTGTGAAAGTAGCAGACTCCAAATCAGACTTTAGACCAGTGACAAGTGGAGTACCACACGGTTCAGTCCTGGGTCCTCTGCTGTTTGGTATCTACTTCTCTAAAGTACAGGCTAACACAGAAGGTCTTTGGCTAACTAAATTCACAGATGACTGCAAACTAGGAGCCATAATCAAAACTCCTAACGATGTGGACATCCTACAAAAGGGCCTCACTGAGACAGATGGCTGGTGTCAAAGCCATGGCCTCAAGCTCAGTACCAAAAAGTGCATTGTCATCCCCTTTGGTAAAAACATTGTACCCATGAACTACCACATAGGCGGTAGTCTACTTAACACCGAAAGTGTGATAAGAGACCTTGGGACACAGGTGGACAGTAGTCTCTCTTTTGATAATCACATCGCCACAGTGGTCAGGAAATCCTTCTACGTGGCACACTTCATCACAGAAGGTTTCTCATCCAGAAAAAAAGAGGTCATTGTTCCCCTCTACTCATCACTCATTAGACCCATTATAGAGTACAACGACCCTTTTGGTATGTACCTCACAAGACATCTACAACAACTGGAAAGGCCGCAAAAATACCTGACAAAGAGGATTACTGGCCTCAAACAGATGCCTTACACAGACCGTCTCAAAACACTCCAGCTTTAATCTGTCGCATATCGCCTACTCAGAGGCGATCTCTGCCTAACATACAAAGCTATGTCAAACCCAGAGCTGTTAGACATGCTACACTTAAAGAAATCCCAATCCGTCCAAGCTACACGCTCTAGGGACCTAAACCTTGTCACCACAATAAACAGAACATGCTGGAGGGATAGATTCCTCTCCCAGAGACTTCCCATACTCTGGAACAGAATACCTATCTATGTCAAACAGAGCTCCTCATTAGCACTCTTCAAGAAAAATCTTAATGATTGGATGGGTAATAGGAAATTCACCCCAGGGATCACTTCTGTGGTTCTGCTTGACAGGGGCACAGGAAAATAATTTTCTTGGGTGGTGAAAGCCAGGGTACCTTTTTGGCTAGGCTTGTATTGGCCCTAGGACCAATAGCCTAGTACCTACCTATGGACCTATGAACCTATAATTGCATTTATTAATCTGATATTGTCTTTTTCAACTGTTCCTCAACTGATGGGTCTCAGATCTGACATTGGATCCGTCCACGGCCACTTTGATAGACTTTAGGTACCATAGCTTGAGCTCCTCCTGTTACCCACAATCCCCTCTTCTACTCAGTTACCTAGATCTGATTTGCCGCTTTAGTGATAAGACGTGATCACCATTAGCTCGAGCAGGTCTTGATGGATAAGTGTTTCATTTGATAATATCTTGATACCTTTTGGATAATCTCTACCTCTAACCTCCCCTATAGTTTAAAAAAAGACATTTAATTCTATTCTCTTTCTGTATTCTCTTTCTTTGAGAACTTGTGTTCTGTTGGTATAGTAGTTAGAGTAGTGTTGGGCCTTATGCTATTATGTTTTTCTGGGTTGCCACCTACTATTATTACTTTGTGATTACCATTGTTGGTATTAGCTTTTTCTAGTTTTATGTTTAGATATTATTAGCAACATTGTTGGCATTGTAATTATTTACTGTTTACTGTATCTTTTTCTGCTGGTTGTTCTCCTTCCTATCATGTCCTGGAAGCCTAGTGGTTTTAAGAAGTGCTCTACATGCAGGCACAAAATTCCTAATTAAGATAGTCATTCCGTTTGTGTGTAGTGCCTGGGAGTAGGGCATCTAAACATTGAATGCAATATATGTACCAGTTTTAATCACAAAGCACTGGTGGAAAGGAAAAATAAGTTAATTTTGAAAGGTCTCCCTCCTTCCTCTTGTTCTGCTTCATTGTAGTCTGTCACTGGAGTCCAATTCTCTTCTAAAAATTCTTCAGGAGAGGTAGTGGACGAAAGTAAGAAATCGAGAAGTGGTCCTCTGATCGCTGTCCTCCTTCAGCTTCTTCAGGCTCGGCTTTGCCTGAGAAAATCTCAAAAGTGTTGACCCGTCAACTTCCTTGGCTCTGACTCCTACCAAATCTAAACCTTTGGTTCCATCCACTTTCTCGGATCTGATTCGTTCAGAATCTAAAAGTCACTTCAAGCTTCTGCAGAATCCTTTCCAGAGCCAGTAACTTGGAGGATGCACTCTACAGAACATACCTCTAAGGGTAACCCATTCACCTTAAACATTGTCTTCCCTCAGGTCATCTAGGAGCTTAACAAAAGCAGATGTGTATAGGATGATGAGAAAATTTCTCAGAACTCAGATTCAATTGGGTGTTAACCCGTCTCCATCTGCTATCAGATTTGTGAGCCTACCTACTGTACAACCCCAGCCTTTGATTCCTACTTTGATCCATCCAGTGGTTTCAGAGATTTTGGACCCAAGCTTGTTGGTGTCAGATCCGAAGACTTGGCCCTATATGACTGTGACACTTTCTATGACCCAGATGGGACCAACTATGTCAGATCTAGAAGGGTAAACAGACTACAAAAATGAAAAAGACTTTGTAGACAAACTGAATATCCAAAACTCAAGGGAAATAGGCAGAAAGTAGGACTCCAACAGAACAGTATAAATCACACAGGTTTAATAATAAAGCGCTTTTCGTCCAGTGGATTCACATGAACTTCATCAGATAAAAGGATCACAATAATCTCTCTTTTTAAATACCCCTCCTTCCTGAGTCATGTGACGTATGAGTTTTCCGTTTAAAGTGCCATCATGTTGAAATATAAAATTTATACTAACTTCATGTTTAAAATAATAATCATAAAATTAAAAAAATAAGAAAATTTGATATATATATATATATATATATATATATATATATATATATATATATATATATATATATATATATATACATACACACACACACAGCTATACTATCAATACTGATAAAAAACTTTATCTAGATTTTCTTTTTAACTTAAGCAAGCAATGAATTGAACACGTCATTGAGACCTGGATGGCTATAAGCATTTAAACGAATCTGCCATAACAGTTCTAATTGCACAAGAAGTAAAGTAATAGGTCCTTCTCTTGAGTCAATTCTATATAGAACAGGGGACAAAGTTTGCAACTTAATCTCAGGCCATTAATTTCCACACTTTATCCAGGTAGATTCACTTTACAATCTCGAAATACTGAAATCACGAATTTCAGTATCTTGAGATGAAAGTACTGAAACCACAAAATCATGAAACCCAATAAAACCAAACATCACGATACTGAAACTTCAGAATATTGAACTTTTAGTATGCAATGCTCTGATTTAAAATACACCCTCCACCACACAAGTAAACACACATACACCTTCCTCCCCACACTATAACAAACCAACAAAAAACACACACACACACACACACACACACACACACACACACACACACACACACACAAAAATACAAATCAAA
The DNA here is from genome assembly GCF_019279795.1 of Protopterus annectens. Taxonomy (NCBI): domain Eukaryota; kingdom Metazoa; phylum Chordata; order Ceratodontiformes; family Protopteridae; genus Protopterus; species Protopterus annectens. Next base: position 149,658,399 of record NC_056741.1, on the reverse strand, counting down.
TCCACCTAACCTACATAAAAGCAGGGGGGCAAGCCCCCCACACCCTTGCTACTTATATATGCAAACTCTAAGGTCGCACTAAAAGAAAAAGACATTAAACTCACTGCTACACACTCTACATTCCAGTTGCACAAGCAAACAGTACATATGTACAAATACCACCACTTTCAACACTTACACACTCACACTCTTACCTACCTACCCTAACCTACACCTAATACTTCCCAACACACTCACATACACTCAAATTCCTACCTAAAATCCTTAAAAAAACACTTACCTGAATTTCCAGCTATAACCACACATCGGCAGCCATCCCCACATCCCGAAGTACACCACACCTTGCATACACAGTAAACCACACATCACATAGTGCACCACCACAACCGTGGATTCGATATTTCCAAGTTCGGTCATATGCGGTTTCAGGCAACTGCACTTTCGACACTTTTGTCTCAAGATACTGAAATTTGAGATTTCGGTATTGCAAGATTGTGAAGTGAAACTGTCCAGGCATGTATAGGTGTGGAAGTTGTTCATACTGTAAGTATGTGGAATTGGGACAAAGTGTGGAAATTAATGGCCTGAGATTGAGTTGCAAAGATAAGTTCAATTGCAGCTTGCGAATGGTTGTTTATCTTGCCAAATGCCAACTTTGTCCCCCATTCTTATATAGGCAAAACAGAATGTAAACTCAAAGAATGAGTATGTGAACACCTATACAGTATTACTAGAAGCAAGACAGAGAAAGCACTAGCTAAGCATATCTTGGTGAACCCGAATCACAACTTTAAATTTAGGGTGATAGATCAAGTTAGAATTGACCCAAGAGGAGGACCTATTACTTTACTTCTTCAACAATTAGAACTGTTATGGCACGTTCATTTAAATGCTTATAGCCATCCAGGTCTCTTGCTTGCTTAAAAAATCTTACTAAATAAAGTTTTTAATCAGTATTGATAGTATGGCTGTGTGTGTATATATATATATATATATATATATATATATGTATATATATATATATATATATATATATATATATATATATATATATATATATGTATATATATATATTTATTATTTTAAACATGAAGTTAGTGGAGATTTTATATTTCAATATGATGGCACTTGGAAAACTCATAAGTTGCATGATTCAGGAAGGAAGGGTATTTAAAAAGGGAGATTATTGTGATTCTTTTATCTGATGAAGTTCATGTGAATCCACTGGACGAAAAGTGCTTTATTATTAAATGCGTGTGATTTATATTGTTCTGTTGGAGTTCTGCTTTTTGTCTATTTCTCTTGTGTTTTGGATATTCGGTAGATCCAGATGGGTCTCAGAGTAATGTCAGTGCCCAGATCTAGGTGGCAGAGCTTGACTCCGATGTTCTCTGAGCCATTCCTTCCAACCCCTGAGTCAAGGCTGTAGCCTGTGCCGATCGGGTTTCATTCTACACAATCTTCAATAGACTGGGTTCTTCCATGGCTTCAACTTTTGATGTAATGGAGAGAGTCTTCTTCACCTCAATGGAAAAGACATCCTTACCCCCCCACTTGGTTCCACCCCATGATCAACTGTCTACTGGAAATGCGGGGTCTTTTCATCCTGTCCCACTGAGACAGCTAGTCCAGACAACCCTCCAAACTGTCCTCATTCAGGACTGTGATGACACTTCGACTCCTCTTCGGATCCTCCCACCGAAGAGCCTCTTTGGAAGTGAATGTGTAAAGTAGACAGATTGTCCACAAGAGTCTTTAACTGAAGACACTGACTTTGTTGAAGGGGAAGTGTCTCTCAGGTCACCCCTTGAGGATGTCTCATTTGGTGACATATTCTAAGTTTTGAGACATTAAGGTGTTTGGTCTTCTGATCCCTCTTCCCAAGAGGAGTCAGTGTTCCTCAAGGCTTTTGTAGCCAGTCAGCTATGACTTGGGTAATCCCCCTGACAGATGAGAAAGTAGGTTGTATCTCCCGCCAGGCTTGGAAGGATCCCAGTGTGATGGAATCCATCCCCAAATGCCCTGACAAATATCTTGTTGCACCCAAGGATAGAGCTCATTGCAGCAAGGGTCCTCCAGTGAATGCTATGGTGTTTGCAGTAGCCACCATGAAAGAGTTTGCGAAACAGAGTTCAACTGACCATCCCCTAACAGAGAGTCCAGGATGTTGGACAGATTTGGGAAGTGTATTTACACTTCAGTGACCTTTGGACTCAGGTCTCTGAATTATCAGGCACATGTGACGAGGTTTCAGAGGGAATTGATCAAACAGTTTTCCAATACCTTCTCGGGGTCTATGTCGTGGAGGACAAGAAGAAGGTTTTTTTTCGGAACTGTCCACCTCCCAGTCCTTAACTAATGCCTCCTTGAAACTGATTTCTCATGCCTCGGAGAAAGCTACTAGAGCTGCAGGTTTGGGAATGACCATTAGAAGGCATGTCCAGATGCCTTTGTGATTTTGTGGAGCCCTTCAAATCTTCGTTCATCAATGCCATGTTTGATGGCTCCATCTTATTCGGCCCTAAGGTGAAGGAAACTCTCTAGGAGTGAGCAAGATGGAAAGACTTTATCTACATTGGGAATCTGTTTTTCTAGCCCTCAGAGGACCTTCTCCCAAAATCAGAGAGGCGGCAGAAAGATGTGGTTCGGAAAGATGCAAAGGTTCTTTTCAATACTTCTATGGAGAAAGATCATCTTGCAGCAGAGGGAGTAATTCTAAAATTCTAAAACTCTGTCCTCATGGCAGAGGCAACCCACAGCATCAGGGAATCAGAGCTCCTTTCTCAAAAAAGCCCTTTCAACATCCCTTAAAGATTACCTTACTGCTGCACTCTAGAATGGTATGCTTATCCCTGCCCCAGAAGCCTGGATAGCCATTACCAAAAGATATCTGGGTGCAGAATTTAATAGCCAGAGGTTATTACATACCATTTTCCCTTCTTTCCCCAACACAAAACAAAAGCATTCCTGACATAATACCCAGTTAAAGGAAAGCAGCAGCTATAGAAAAGAAAAACAGCTGAAGAAAAGAGTCTTCCAGCTGGTCCTACCAGAACAACAAGGATCCTGAACCTACTCAAGATTCTTTTTAGCGCCAAAGAAGACAGGAGACCTAAGACCAATTCTGTATCTCAGCAGTCTAAACCAGTTCATTAAACACTCAAAGTACTGGATGGTCGTGGTCAGTCTGTTGTACCACCCGTACGGAAGGACAATAGAATGTGCTCCATAGACCTCCAAGATGCATACTATCATATCAAAATACACAGGCACTCCCATAGATATCTACTCTTCCAGCTAGGAGTCAGTCACTACCAATTCAGAGCACTGCCCTTTGGTCTCACCACAGCCCATAGGGTGTTCACCTAGTGCATGACAGTGGTTGCAGCTCATCTGAGACTTCACATATTCCAGGTGTCCGGCTTCTGTCTGCTTCCACCAAGCCTCTACTTTTCCAGACCAGAGACTACTTGCTTTATATCTGTCTCCAGCTAGGCATTACTATAAACTATGGTTTACTATTGGCATTCCAAATCCACTTTGGTTGACTGTTTAGAATGTTGACCAGAAATGTTGAATCTGGAATGCCAAAAAGTAAACCAAGGCAAAAATGAATACATCGACAACCGTGGTTCAGTTTATTCGACATAGCAGGAGGTGACGTCAAGTCATCCATGCTATGCACATTAACGTACCATTACACACTACAGTCAATGGTACGTTAATGCTACTCTTTTGCAGGGGGGCTATGCCCTCTGTACCCCTCATGTGGGGGGCTGCTCCCCCCACACTCCGTGCACATTAAATATATCAACTCCAAGATCTCCCTACAGTGAAGAACTGGGCTAATTCCCCATTTCACACTGAACTGAGAACTCCCAGCATATTGAATCAGGAATGATGGAGTGTATTATCACTCAGTCATTCATAATCAATCATTTTTTTGTTCGATTCACTGGCGTTTTGAAAATAGTGATTTGAGCATGTGTCACTGAATACCCTGCACTTCGTAAATGTAATAGTAAACCTAAACAGCACCAAATAACAGCTTTCCACTACGCAAACTCTGGAGTTCATTGGTGCCTTTCTAAATACCCTGATGCAAGTAGGAAATCTGCCACAGGCAAGAATAGTTACTTTACGAAAGCAGGCCCTACACATCCTTTCTCTTCATTCACCTCCATCCAAACTAGTTTTACAACAACTGTGTTCAATGACAGCTTCAGTAGTGTTGGTACCCTTGGCACGTTTTCACACAAGGGTTCTACAGTGGACTCTAGCAGTACAGTGATCAATAAGGCACCATCCACTGATGGCACCCACTTGTATCACAAGCTTATGCAAGCATCACAAAGCTGGGTGAATTCATGCAGAAAAAGTACCTTGGGGCTGCACTTTCATTCTTCCTACACCCAAGGTCACAGTGACAACAGACACCTCCCACCTAGGGTGGGGAGGGGCATTATTTGGGAAGGACAATCCAGGGCATGAGAACCCAGCTACAGGGCAATCTTCACATCAATACTGTAAAAATTAGAGCGGTCCTATTGGCATTGCAGACTTTGCAAGATGTTCTCCCTCTGGGGGTGATTGCTACTCAGACGGACAACATGTCAGTGGTCTGTTACATCAACAAAAGGGGGGGGAGGCTGATCCTATCCCCTGTGTCAGGAGGCAGTGAGAGTTTGGCAATGGGCAATCTTTTCTGGCCTCTTTCTTTTGGCAGTGCATAATCTGGGGAAAGCCAGCATGCTAGCAACAAACTGAGGAGGTCCATTTTACTCCCTCATGAGCCATGTCTCAAACAGTCTGTGGCAGAAATGATATTTCACCAGTGAGGTCAACCAGGCTACACCCGCTTTGCTTCTCCCGTCAGTGCAAGTGCAAATGGTACTTTGCCCTGATCCTCCCGGACAGGGAGTCACTGAAAGACTCTGTAGTTCATGATTAGCCCACTGGACTACTATTCCTTTCCTCACACTTTTCTCATCCCCAAGTTTATTCAGATTGCAATGGAAGAGTAAGGTTATCTACATTGCCCATTCTGGCCTCACAAAGTGTGGCTCCCCTTCCTGCAGCCTCATGTAGTTCACTCTCCCTGGGTGCCAAATCCTATTCAGGACCTTCTGTCTCACCCATCTGGTTTGCCTCACCTGGACATTTAATCTCGCAAGTTGACCACATGGTTTTCCCACTTCCAGTCATGGCTAGAAACTCCAGGTTTTCGTCTCCTGTTCATCGCATTCTTATGTCATCCCAGAAAGCTTCTACTAGGAAAATTTATAAAAGCAAGTGGAAAATATTTTCTATCTGGGCTCATCAGAGACAATTGTACCCTTTTCTGCACCTATTCCAACGATTCTTAATTTTCTGGCTTCCATCTTCAACATTGAAGCTAGTTATTTGGCAGTTAAGGTGCAACTGGCTGTCTTCTCAAGTTTTCACCTAGGAAAAAAAAAACACTCTTCTCTAGCTTCTTTGACGTTATGTATAGCTTTTCTTAGGGATACCTTTCTGCTTTAGCCTCCTATTAAGGACCCTATCCCTCCATGGGACCTAACAGTTATCCTACAAGCTTTGACTGAGCCCCTTCAAGCCTTCAGCCAGGGCAGAATTAAGGTATTTGTCATAGAAAACACTTCTTCTGGTTATCGTTACAACAACTAGACAGGCACTTTTCCTGGTTATCATTACATCAACTAGACAGGCACTTCTCCTGGTTATCGTTACAACAACTAGACAGGCACTTCTCCTGGTTATCATTACATCAACTAGACAGGCACTTATCCTGGTTATCGTTACAACAACTAGACAGGTATCTGAGCTCCGTGCACTTTCTTCCCAGCCACCATACCTGCTTTTCTTAAGGACAGATTATCTCTTCTGACTAACTCTCCTTCCTGCCTAAAGTGGTGTCGTAAGCAATTCTTAACCAGTCAGTTAACCTACCAGTCTTCTTTCCAAATAGCTTCCAACAAGGGAGAATACATGCTTCATTTATTGGATGTTCATAGACAGCTCATATTCTACATTCACATAGCTAAACATAAAAGAAAGTCTGAACAATTGTTTGTCTCCTTTTCCAAGGATGTTAGGCAAAGCAGTATCTAAAGTAATGTTAGCCAGATGGTTCACTGACTGGGTTCCCTACGTTAGAACGAAAGCTTGGAAGATCGACACTGACATCACCGACACCAGAAGACCAATGGAGCAGATAACCGACAACTCGGAATCCCGACAGCGAAAACACCGACACGAGAAATGTGTGAGCGCGACTAGGTAAGCGTGTGATAGTGATGGATTTAGGGTTAGGGTGCGTGTAAGGTGTGTGTGCGATAGTGAGAGATTTAGGGTTAGGGTGCATGTAAGGTAAGTGTGCGATAGTGAGGGACTTTGAGTTATGGTGCGGGTAAGGTAAGCGTGCGATAGTGAAGGACTTGAGGGTTAGGGGCAGATTAAGTGAATTAGGGTTAGGGTGCGGGTAAGGTAAGTGTGCGATAGTGAGGGACTTGAGGGTTAGGGGTGGTTATTAAGTGAGTTAGGGTTAGGGTGCGGGTAAGGTAAGTGTGCGATAGTGATGGCCCTTAGGGTTGGGGTTTGGGTTAAGGCTAGTGCATAGATAGTTGTGTGTAAGGTGTAGTGTAGGTTTTTAGGTTGTTGGTGTGCTTGTGTTGTGTGTGTGTTGTGTGGAACAGCGAACGTTTTGTTTTGTTAACTGTCGGTATTATGGTTTGTCGGGCATGTGAGCTTTCGTGTTTTTGCAGTTTCGTTCTTGTGGTGTCGGTGTTGTGGGTGTCGGTCTGACGTAGTAGACCCCACTGACTACATTGTTTTTGTGTCCAAGAGTAAAGGTTTATCATTACCCAAACATCCTGAGGCACACTTCACCACATCTGTGGCCACATCATCCCCCTTTTGGTCCAAAGAATCCATAGACATTTGCGTAGCCGCTATATGCTCAAATGATCATAACTTTATAGCTTATTACAAATTGAACATCTTATCTAGGAATAGGGCAGAATTTCGCTCTGCTGTACTCTGGAATATCCTTTATTGAGGACCACCCAAGATTACTCTGTATGGGGATTCTGTCCAATCAGTTGAGGAATGGACATAAAACAACATCAGATATTATAATTATGTACTCACCATAACACTGCTTCTGTATTGTCTGTTTTGTCCTTCCTCAACTTCCTGGTCATCAGCCCCCTTCCTTTTTTATTGTCTCCTAGTATCTTCTGAGTGGTGTTCCCTGTCAGTCTTGCTATGTGGGCTCCAGGAGTTCATAGGTTGGTACTAGGCTATCAGCCCTAGGACCTATTCAAGCCTAGCCATAACAATTCCCTTTTTTCCTTCTTCTTCCATTTTCACCTTTGAGTAATAGTTTTCGTCTGGAAGAAGGTTAACGACTGCTTATTTTTTCTCATATTGTGGCTAAATGAATAGAGAGGAAACGCGATCTGAGGTAACTGAGGAGACTAACGGGATTATGGTTGAGGGGAAGAGTTTTGGCTACAGAGCCTAAAGTCTATCACAGTGGCTGAGGACAGATTCTGATGTCAGATCCGAGGCCCATCAGTTGAGAAATGATGAAAACAGGCAACACAGATGCAGAGTTATGGTGAGTACATAACTATAATTTTTATTTAGTGTCTGTTATGCTGAGAGAGCATTAAAAATAAGTGGTGTTTTGGGCATATTGCATTCAAAGATTTTCCAAAAAAGGTTCAAAAATATATGAAATTTGAAGCTTATTTCAAGAAAGTATTTTCCTGCCCATCACAGAAAGCATAAATATATTTTATTGTAAAATGCAGTAAATTGATTATAATCATTCTCCATTCTGACACTTCAGGAGGTCCCTTTATTGGTTTTAGATAAGCAGCATTTATTCATATTGGAGAATCAATCATGTTATTATTTCAGAATTCTCCCTCACAGTGTGTGCAGTATTTCCTTTATTTTTTTCTTCGCACTCTATGTATAACTTTGATTGCACGTGCCTTAACCGTTGAAGTTCACAGTCTTCCTGACCAAGTTCCACCACCAGATATTACCCAGCCTGCACAAGAGAGAGAGAGAGAGAGAAAGAGAAAGAGAGGAGTCTGTGCTTACCAGCCAGATAGTTTTCTTCAGTATCCATATGCACTTTTCCTAGTTTCTACATTAATGCTGCTAAACTGAACAGTTTGTGCTCTTTGTAGCTATTTCTGCTACTGCTTGCAATTCAGCTACAGTCTTCCCTTCCTGCAATAAAGATTTTTCCTTCTGCTAGCATTCTGTCTGCTTATTTAGCTGCACATACACCTTCCCTTGTCCTCAGTTGATAGAGTCAGACTCCAGTGTGCATTGGATTTTGGTGTATTTATTCATATTATGGGCAGAATTAAGAGTTCATAAGGATGCAGGTAGCATGCAGCTAGCGTATGAAACAGAATAACTTAGTAGTGGTTGAGAATTTAAACAAGGACACAGAGGAACCAACTGCCATTTATTTGAGCATGGCCAGAAACCAAAAAGAAGCCAGTCATTACCGTAAGTCATTTGGAGGAGGTGATTTGGTGTTATGCCATAGAAGGTTCTGGTAAGAATAATACTGGAGGATGTAGACAATCAGTGTGCTAGAAGGAAAAGCAGCATAAACAAAAATGCAGGCAGTCTAGTATCATCACTTTTCTTCAACTTATCCAAGGCATTCAACACTGTCTATCACAAGAAGCTACTCACACAACTATCTACTCTTGGCCTCACTCACTCCTCTCTCTACTGGTTCCATAGCTAGCAACTCCTTCTCTTTACCACTACTATTCTCTTCCTCTCTGCTATTACCTCTTATCTCTCGTACCTTTCCCACCCTCATACCTGTTCCCCAACCTCCTGCGCCTATGGAAATATAGATACAACCTCCTGCATCATTATCTCACCATCTCTCTTTAACTTCTCTCCCTCCTGTCTCCACAAACTAACTATATTTCAAACCCCTTCATACTCCCCCAAACACAAAACAAAATTCTATAACCTCCTGTTACCTTATCCTTCACTCACACATCTCATTAATAACCTACTATGCTCTGGTGACATCCACCCAAATCCAGGCCCCTCTCCCCTCTATCTCAAATCACCAAATTTTCCCTCAACCTCCACATCCACTCACTCTCACAACCTAACCCATCCTCATAGCTCAAACACACCTTTACTGAAACAACTAACTATTTACTCCGTTATTATACAAAGCCTAACCAACAAAATTACTGAACTTCACTCCTGGATAGCCCAAACTACCCTGCACATACTTTCTTTATTTGAAACATGGCTCAAACCTCATATCAGTAATAAAGAAATACTCCCACCCGGCTATAACATATATCGCTTAGACAGAAGCCCAAAGAAGGGAGGTGGAGTAGCCATCCTCTACAAAGATGGCCTAAATCTCTCATCTGTCACCATCCCTGTCCCTGACTTCCACCCTGCTGAACTTATCATCCTAAACTGCCATCTTAACCCACACAAGAAATTTTCCATCACTGCCATCTACATCCCCCCAGGAAACAATATACCCATCCTTGAAAACATCTTAACCTGGTTTAGCTATAATGTACACTTTGAAACCCTAATTCTAGGAGATGTCAATATTGACTGGTCCAAACTTACAACTGACTCTCCTGAACTCACTATCAACCCGCATGGCTTCCATCAATTGATAACATCCCCCACCCGCTTCTCTAGAAATTTATCCTCCGGCCCAACCATTGACTGGATTCTAACTAGCTCCCCATTCCTCTAAAAAACCCCACTACCTTACCTGACTCTCTAAGTGATCATCTCCCCACATACATCCTAAGGTGCTCTACCCACTCACACAAGGCCCACCACTACAGAGATTTCCATAAGCTATCTAACTTTAATATCTCCCTATTCAACTCCATACTATCTAGCTTTGACTGGTCCATCCTTAGACTACTCCCACTTAATGACCCAGTCAACAAATTCAACAACATTTTCCTAAACACCCTTAACTCCCTTGCTCCCTCCAGGAAAATTAGAATCAAATCAAATTATGCTCCCTGACTCTCTAAGGATGCTAGATCCCTAATGCATAAAAGAGACAGCACATGGAAAGCCTGGCATAAAACAAAGGAAGCTCCCCTATTACAAAAGTATAGAGAACTGCGGAATCCAATCAAGAAACTTAACTAATACAGACAAAAAGTCGTACTATAACTCTACTCAATTAGACAACAAAACCAACCCCCTTAAATTCTAGGCTACTCTCAACTAAATCCTCTCCCCTGGTTGCCCTTCAAATCCCTCCTCATACCCGAACAAATTGCCACAGGAAACCGCTACTCTCCTTAACAAGCACTTTATTGAAACAGTCCAAAACCTCACTCACTCCGACTCAAACACAACTACTCCACCAGCCCCACCTGACCTTCTTAACAAAAATCTCTTCTTCTTTCAACCTGTCTCCATCTCCTACATTAAATCACTTCTTTTGAAACTTAAACCCTGCTCCCCCTCCTCAGATAGTCTCCCCTGATCTTTCCTCAAATTTGCTGCTGACTCTATAGCCTATCCTGTATCTATTCTTATCAACAGACCCATCCAAGAAGCTACAATTCCATCTATTCTAACTATCGTCCTATTGCCATCCTATCACCCCTCTCTAAGGTACTAGAAAAATGTATTCACTCACAACTTCTCAAATACCTCCTCCAGCAAAACCTTCTCACTCCCACATAACATGGTTTCTGCCCTAACCGTAATACATCTACAGCCTTCCTATCTTTCACACAGACCATAGTGGAGGCTCGTAACAAGAATCTACTCATATCCTGTCTCTTCCTTGACCTTTCCAAAGCCTTTGACACTGCCTCTCACTCCATCCTCCTAACCATACTTGCAAACCTTAATCTATCTGCTAACTCCCTTACCTGGTTCTCCATCTACCTATCTTGTCGACAACATTCTGTCAGATGGCTCTCTTCCTACTCTCCCTATATTTCAGTCCCTACTGGAGTCCCACAAGGCTCCATCGTAGGTTCCCTACTATTTAATGTTTTCAAAAATGAGCTCTACACATCTTGCAAAAAATTTTCCCGCATCCAATATGCAGACGACTCAACACTCATCTCCATCTCCAACAATATTTCAGAACTACATTGCCTCACTCAAAACTCCTTTCTGACCACCAAAAAATGGTTGTCAGATAGTCAACTCAACCCCAAAAAGACTAAGCTCTTGCTCTTTCTCCCCCACTCTCTTTCCCATCATAAATCCACTTTTACTATCACTTCCTCCCACAACACAATCATTCAGCCTGAGCCTCAAACTAAACTCTTAGGTGTCATAATAGATGATGATCTCATATTTAACCTACACTTACCCCAATGTATAAAAAAAAAAAATGGAAACTAGGATTGCTACACCGTAATAAAATATTCTAACTCGAAATGCTAGACTCTCCCTAGCTCAGGCATTCCTCCTACCCTCACTTCTTTATGCTGCCCCAGTACTAACCTATACTCAGACCACAACCTTGACTAAACTCCAACAAACATATCATAAAATTGCTAGATTCATCACCAACTCTCACTACACCTCACATCACTGCCTTGCCCTAAACTCCCTGCAATGGCTTGAATTCCCACAGCTACTGTTAATATCACAATTCCAGATTGTACACTCTATACTATATAGACCATCTTCCTGTCCAGCTCTCTCTACCCTTGTATCCACCTACTCCCCATCTCGGTCCCTGCGCACTTCAAACCAGCAGCTACTGGCAGTCAGTCTATCAACCAAAGAAAAATGTGGGCAAATTACTATATAAATGCTCAGTAGCCCAGTCCTGGAACAAACTTCTCTTACACCTGCGTGCCATTATACACCCATCTGACTTTAAAAAGGAGCTCAAACATCATCTGCTCAACTTCAAAACTTGTCCCTGCCATAACCTCACCTAACCCCCACTCTCAGAGTACATAACTCCCACCCATTCTAGATAGACTGCAAAAAACAGCCTACCAGATCTCACAAAGTATAAAACTAATACACTTTCTAAATCACATGGTATTCTTTATCATTAAAGATTGTTACATATACAATGCCTTATGCTTGTATACTATCATACTCTTATCCTTTCTCTGCTCATCCTATTATATATTTATCTTACCTCCTCTTTTTGCTTTATCTTTAGATTTGGCTAGCATAAGTCTAGATGCAACTGGAGCTTGTTTTACCATTACTGCACCACTTTCTTCTTCCATACTGTAGACTAATTTGGATTCTTTTTTCTGTAAAATGTTAAATGAATGTAACTAAGTGAAACTTGTTTTCTCTGTAAAAGGTAAATTGAATGTAATTAAATTTATCTTATATTCTTTGTTAACATGTATATTAAATATAACTGGAGCTTTTCTCCTCGGGTCTCCAGTGGACTAACCCGGTTAACAAATGTCAATAAATAAAAAGTAGACAACAAGCTGTCAAATGGAAACAAGAAATTTCTCCCTTCCTCTGTAGAATCTGTACAAGTCCTTGAGGATCTTAGGCCTCTGCTTTTTAACATCTTTATAAATAATTTCCATATCACATCCAAACAGGCCAGTATAGTACAGTATGCAGATGACGCTACACGTATCTCTTCAACTCAATCTCTCTGACATCTTCCAGAAGTTACACACAAGTCCTATCCACCCATTGATTCAAGGCTGTCAGCTGCTGACTTGCTGCTATATACATAGAAAGCCAAATTAATGCTTTTTCCTAACAAAACACCTTTCAAGCAAAAATAAACTTTTCACATTTTATCAGCAAACAATGCCACTGTAGAAATAGTACCCCAAACTAAATTACTAAGCATCACAGTTGAGGAAAACCTCAAGTTTGACCAATGCATCTTGTATGTAATTAAAAAAAAAGAAACACCAGAAACTGATCTCTATCAAAAAAAATACTGTCTGACTGACACCTAGAAAAATATTGTCTCTTTATAGTTCCTTCTTTTACTTCTTTATGCACCAGTTAATCTTAAAATTTATTCTGTCTACAAGATAAAACTTGATGCATAATATAGCAAAATATTGAAATTTGTTCCCAGTCTGTCCAGGAAAACACATCACTGCTTAACCCTAAGCAACTTAACTGGATTGAACTACCACACAACCTGTCTCACAGACAGCTCCTTATAGACCATGATCATAGGTTCACAGGTGTTTACTAGGCTAATGACCACAAGGGTCTTTTTAAGCCTAGCCATGTATCCCAAATCTCAAACAAGTTCTGGTACCCTTCATAAGGGTAGATGAAACATTATAAGCAGGGACCTGGGAAATGAAGAATCTACAGGCTGGCTGTGTCCATTAGAGACACAGGTGCCAAACCAGGAATGAATTTCCTGTTCCCCATCCAGTTTTCCAAGTTACACTTGAATTGGGTTAGGGAGGAACTCTGCTTCATGTGGATAGGGAGTCTGTTCCAGAGAAGGGGGGGTAGCCTCTGGGATACATACCCGTCTCTCCAGCAGATCCTGTTTAGATCACAGGCAAGGTTTAAGCCTTTAGAATGTTTAATTCTGGTGCTGTTTGATTTGCAGATGTGAAGGAGGCCTATCAGGGTGGGCTCTGACAATGCCTTTAAGCCAGGCATAGATCTTCCTTCAATAGCCTGTAGGAGACAATAGAGGGATAAGGCCTTGAGGCAGTCTGCATAAGGCATGTTACTTTCTCCCTGTATTCTTTTAATGAAGAACCTCTGTGGTTGTTCCGATTGTTGCATATGCTTGGTTAGATACTTACTGCAGGGGGCATTGTACTTAGTGATAGGTCTGATGAATGCCGAATACAGTGGAACAATGAATTCCTTTCACCTAGATGCCATACCTTTGTTTATAAATTGCACAACATAGAATGAGTTCCTTTCTATTGTTCATAGGTTCATAGACTCATAGATGTGTACTAGGCTAATGGCCCTGGAGCCCATAGGATTACCCTGACATCGTGCCACTCAGCCTTAGTTCCCAGTGCCTCTGTCGAGTAGAGTCACTGGAGTGATCCCTGGGGTGAATTTTCTATTTTCCATCTACTTATCAAGGTTTCTATTGAAGAGGGCCAGTGAGGTGATCTGTTTGACATGTATGGGAAGTCTATTCTATAGCAAGGGCAGTCTCTGGGTTATGAGCATGTCCCTCCAGCACGTTCTGTTGATTGTGGTAATGAGGTTGAGGTCACTGAAGCATGTGGTGCGGAGGGATTGGGATTTCTTTAGATGTAGCATTTCTTACAAAGCTGGATCAGACATGGCTTTGTATGTCAAGCAGAGATCATGTCTAAGTAGGCGATATGAGACAGAGAATAGTTGGAGTTTTTTGCGTCTGTCCATATAGGACAAGTTTTTAAGGCCTAGGATCCTCTTTGTGAGGTACTTTTGTGGCTTCTCCAGTTGTTGCATGTGTCTAGTGAGATACATGCCAAATGGGGTATTGTACTTGATGATTGACCTAATAAGGGAAGAGTAGAGGCCATTCCTATGACCACTTTCTTCCTGGATGCAAAACCCTCAGTATTGAGATGTACCACATAGAAGGACTTTCTGACCACAGTGGCAATGTGGTGGTCAAAAGAGAGGCTGCTGTCAACCTGTGTTCCCAGATCTCTTTTAACACCTTCTGTGTTCAGTGGACTACCATCAATGTGGTAATTCATGGGAACCGGGTTTTTCCATAAGGGGATGACGGCGCATTCTTTGGCATTGAGCTTAAGGTCATGGTTCTGACACCAGTCGTTGGTCTCAGGCCTTTCTGTAGAATGTCAACATCACTTGGAGAGTTAATAATAGCTCCTAACTTGCAGTCATCTGCGAACTTTGTCAGCCAGAGACCCTTTGTGTTGGCCTGGACTTCAGTGAAGTAGATACCAATCATTAGAGGACCCAGGACCGAACCGTGTGGGACTCCACTCATGACTGGTCGGCAGTCTGATTTGAAGTCCGCTACTTTCACAGTGTTGGTTCTATCTGTGAGCCAGTTTGCAACCCAACTATTAATATAGGGGTTGATGCCTAGCTTAGTGAGTTTTTCTATGATTCCTAAATGGGGAATGGTATCAAACACCTTGGCCAGATCAAGTTAGGCTTATGAACCACCTTGCCTTCATCCAGAGCTCTGGTGACTGACTCAAAGAAGTCGACCAAGTTGGGCAGGCATGATCTACCCTTCACAAAACCAAACTGTGTGGGATCCAGAGTTTGGAGATTCTTATATCCTTGTTTATTAGGTCCATGATGATGTGTTCCATAGTTTTGCATACCAGACTCGTCAGGCTAATGGGGCGATAGTTCCCAGGGTCTGTAGTAGTCCTTCTTTGTGGAGAGTGATGACTGTAGCAGTGTGCCATTCGGTAGGGACAAAGCCTGAGGTGAGGCTGTGACTGAACAGGTGTGCCAGTTCACTCTGTAGTTCATGTAGAATACAGCCAGGGATATTGTCAGGTCCCATGAAAGCTGTATTCTTGGCCTTGGACAGTGGTGTTTTAACCTGTGCAGCAGTAATACTGGGTGCCTGGCCATCTACTGGTATTGTGACTGGTCCTTGGGAAGGGGGGAGGGGTAAAGTTGGCACTGAATCTGTCGGCCAGTATATTGGCAATATCTGTTGGCTCAGTATAGGAGGTACCATTGTGCAGTAGCTCAAAGCAAATCTGGGTATTGCTATGAAGATTCTTTACATAACTAAAGAAGGCCTTGTGGTTGTCTTTGCTATCTGCTGCAATTCTGTTTTCATAGCTAGCTTTAGAGGATTTGATGAGGGAGCTCAACTTTTTGTTGAGGCTGATAAGGGAGTTTTTCCAGTCTTGGGACTTCACCTTATTCCGCATCAGTTTCCTCCAATGTAATGGTCAAAGGCTAGATTACTGTCTATGCTTGTCCCCAAATCCCTGACTGCTGGGTCAACTCTTAGGGATTTGCTGTCAGTATGATAGTTCCCAGAGGTGGATGACTTCCTAAAGGATATTATTATGGATTTAGTTGTAGTCCATGACTCTGACAGCTGTGATTTGTCTGTGTCAGCCCTACCTGGCGGACATTTGTGTCAGAGGGAAATTTTATGACTGCTCCTAATTTGCAATCATCTGCAAATTTAGTCAGCCAGAGGCCATTGACACTGGCCTTGACTTCAGAGAGGTAAATGCCTAAAAGAAGCAGTCCCAGGACTGATCTGTGAGGGACTCTGCTTGTGACTGGCCTCTTTATAGAGGTGGACTTCCCAATTCTAACTTTCTGGGTCCAGTATGTGAGTCATCTGGCTAACCGCTGGATGACATAAGGATTTATACCTAACCTCCTGAGTTTGTCAACAATGCCCAAGTGGGGTATTGTGTCAAATACCTTGGCCAGGTCTGGGTAGGTATTGTGAACCATTTTGTCCTTATCCATTGCTTTGGTAACTTTCTCAAGGAAGTCTACCAGGTTGAGTAGGCATGACCTACCCTTGACAAAACCAAATTGGGTTGGGTCCAGTGTCTTGAGGTTGCCTATGTCATTACTGATCATCTCCATGATAGCTCTTTCCATGGCTTTGCATATGAGACTAGTGAGACTTATGGGTCTGTACTTTACAGGGTCTGTAGATGACCCACCTTTGTGCAGAGGGATGGCTGTTCAAGTTCTCCATTCGTTAAGCAAGAAGCCTGTTTGGAGGCTAAAGTTAAATAGGAATTCCAGAGGACCTGATAGGCCACATTTCATCCCATTTAGAAGACATCCTGGGATATTTTTCTAGGTGATCACTTAACAGTAGGAAGTTTGCCTTCATGTAATTCCTGAATATTCCAAAGGTAGCTGGTGTTTTAGGTTTTATTTTTACTTCAAAGGAGACCATTTTGTGGTGTGACCTTACCAGAGAAGACATTATACTAGGGGGTGTGTGGCACTCTCTCGTATTAGTGAGGACCAAATCCAATATGTCTGCACCCCTGGTTAGTGTATTGACAATCTGGTCCAAGGAGTTTGTGTTTTTTGCGCCACCAATATTAACCTTTCATTTTTTTGGTTTAAATTCACCTCTCCTTAACCATTCCTGCCTTTGATCCTGATCAACATGAGGTTGTGCCAGGAGTTTTCTGTATTTCCATGTATATTTATGTATTTTCCACACTTCTTGCCTTCTCATCTGATCCTTCACCTTATATTCTTTATTTTGTTTTTTGGCACATTCAGTTGCTGCCTGACTTTTATCTACTTCTGGTTTGATTTCCATTGCTGCTTGATGCCAATATGTTTCTGCTAAACTAAACAGGGACGTCATCTAAGGCTTATTCTCCTCATGTTTTAAAACTTTCATTGTGCTTGGGTCTTGTGAGGTTAGCAGATATGTATATAGTCCTACAGTTGCAGATATGTAAATGTAATCAATTTCTAGGAGGTCCATACCTTCTTCAGAATGGGGAATTTATAGCTGGTATACATTTATTTTTGTAAATCATTTGATAAGCATGAAGCCTCCTTCTTGTTTTCCTGTCCAACCGATCCAACACCTTTTGGGGCCAGTCAATCAGTCCAAAACTGTGCGCTAGGACAGAAAGAGCAAATTGGTTTATAGCTTGGACTTTGTTCCTAGATGTCAGCCCTGTTTTCACTATTAATTTTAGTCTTCTAAAATATTTCTTACTTCTTTACTAAGTTTTATGTGTATGTGTTCATGTTTTATTGCTGATCCTTCATCAGTTCCCAAATATTTATACACTCCTCTTGCTCAAGTTCTTTTATATCACATTCTTGTCCCAAACTAATTTCTTGGTGCTGCAGCTTTCCTGCTTTAAATGTTGCTTTTGCACATTTATCAAGACCAAATGACATTCTTATATCATCTGAAAAAGTTTTGACTGCTTGCAGTTGTGCATTCATTTCTTCATCTAATGAACCATACAGTTTTAAATCATCCACAAAAAGAAGTTGAGAAGGCTTTACACTTTGTTGTTTTCTGGGAGCCAAATTGTAGCCATGACCTCATCTGTTAAGTAGACAGCTTAATGGGTTGAGGGCAAGACAAAAGTGCAGGGGTGACAGTCACCTTGAAATATCCCCTTTGAATTTTTATCCGTAGAATGATAATTTGTTCTTTATTATGACTAAACTGCAAAGTGGTTTGCCCCTGTTTCATGGTCACTGTAATGTAACCAGTCAGTGTAGGGTGTATCTCATACATTTTAAGCACTCTTATCCATGAATGTGGGATACTGTCAAATGCTTTTTTGTAGTCTAGCTATGTCATACTTTCCCCTTTTACAGTTCTCCATTTTGACTTTATTTAACAACAAATGGTCCTTTGTTCCATATGACTTTATTTTGTTACCATTTTGTTCTACTGCCATGACTGAGTTTTCTTCTAAATGAAACCAGGAACCAAAACATAAACTATAAAACACACACTGAGAAGTAGCACAAACAACCAGAATGAAACCACAGGTGTATTTTTATTGATTGAGTGCTTTCATTTGTGTAAACATTAGACTTCATGATCTAAAAGCCTATATTTGACACACAGTTTAAATATCCTTTACAAAATGTCACATGATATCCTAAAAAACAATCACAATGTATAAAACAAACACTCACAATATTTAAAACAAAGTGATGTATAGTAACTGCCCCCTGTTAACAAAATTGTAATACAACACTTATTTTATTTTGTTATAGACAACAATATAAAAAATTGTTAAACTCATTTTAAAAGCAAATATATCCAGACTTGTCTTATAAATGTATATATATATATATATATATATATATATATATATATATGAGTACCTTTTTAAACCTTTAAAGAACATAATGTTAAAATACTAGAAATAGATAAATGTTCATTCAAACATGGGAAGATGGTAGCATTTAACTTTATTTGCCACCAGAATTCATAAGCTTCAATTAAATCTTCCCAGGCCCCTCTTCTTACATCCTTATGAACCATCTATATTACAAAAAAAAAAATCTAAATTTATGATCTTGAAGTTGTAAAATGTGTTTGTACAAAGAATTGCTCATATTTTTTATTTTTTATATTTAGAAAAATGTTAATAAATACTGTCCCTAAGTCGTCTTTTTGTTTTACCAATAGAGAATCCACTACAATGCTGTCATAAAGCTACATAAATCACCCCTCCTGAATTGCATGTATATTGTTCATTAACTGTAATTTTATCTTTATTGATAATAATAATGTTGCAATGTTTAGGCCACCATAGCTTGTGCTGAGCTGAGGACAGTGTGGTCATTTCATTAACTTTTGACCCTTGGCTTGATGCAGCTATTTCCTCCTCAGTTATTGCAATGTAATAATAGTCAACTAAGATGCAGTGAAAGGATGCAGAAAAAAGCAAAGTTGAAACAGTAACTCTGAATTACCCTCCTTAATCATGATATTATTTTTTCTGGCACCACTGGGTGAAAACACCATTACAAAAAAAAAACAAAAAACTGAAATGATCCTCAGAGCATCTAGAACGCCTGTGGGTTCAGGGGGTGTGGTGACCTCCAGCCCCCTGATTTAATTCACTTACTTATTCCAGTTATCAGAGTGTAGTCTTGTCTAATTAGGATGCCTTGAATGAATGAAAGCAGGAAAAACTGAAGAGTAAGGCAAACTCTGAGACAGGAAAGAAAAAAGTAATCTGGATGGTGTGTATAGGCCAGGATAAGGGGGATCATGCGGTCACTAGGTGATGTGCTTGGCTGGGATAGTAGGAAGCAATGTAGAGCTCTTTACCTAGGGCATCATTTCACTTAAGGCTGGCCCAGATCAGAGGTATACTTAGCTTCTGGGCTAAAAAAAGATAAAATAAAAAACGCCACACTTGTGGAAAACTGGAACCTCCGTTCTTTATTAAAAACAACAGTGTTGCAGTGCTAAATACATTACACTTTCAAAGTCATAACATGATAAAGGAAGGTAAGTCAGAGTTACTATTTCAATGTTTTTTTTTCCTGTAACCTTTACACATACACCAGTTGACTAAGACTACATTGTAGCAGGGTGCTGCTAGAATATATCAGAGCAGATGAAGCTCCATGTACTACAAAGATTTATGATCAGATCTGTTCAAGTATAATCAACTGGTTATGAGTTCTCAATACAGATGTCAAGGTTTGCCTGTTGAACTTTGCTTCATTCCACGAATCCACCCTCAAGGTGAATTTCTTGACATGCATGTCTTGAAAACATGACAAGTTCATTATGGTCAGAGACCAAGTCATACTCCAGTATGGCATTTTCAAAAAAGGGACCTATGTAGCCCTTTCATAAGCGGAATGCCCTTCTTTGTAAAATTGTACTAAGAATGGCATGGGTCTTTTTACCAGAATAATTTTTTTGGGGGAGGGTCACAATTTAGTCTGAAGGAAGTTAGCCTGGATAAAACATATGTCAATTGTTTTATGTTTTCTTCCATGTTATGTAAATTAAATCAATAACAACAATTCAACAGCCTATATCTAGAATCTGCAGCTGCACTTTCATAAAAGTTTATTTTTACTTTTATGTGTTGCATTGACAGATGCACATGTTGAGGAGTATAAAGGCAAAGAGTTCTGCCTTAATGTATACGTAACTGACTATTAAATTGCAGTGTGAGGCTAAGACATAGAGAGCAAAGGTTTTCAACAGTGACACTTACTATTAGTGACATTTTGCTTCTAATATGAAGGAAATACATGCATAGTTTATAAACCATATATCTTAACCCACTGTTATGGATTGTATACAGTGTTCACCTGTCTGCATGAGGGCATAATGATTTGACAAATTGTGAACAGGAAAATCATCAGTGAAGTTTTTAGAAGATCAATAGAGCTAAATCTTTCCCCGGAGTAGGCATATGATTTCTTACTGAAAATGGCAGCTGCAGGATACAACAATAATAAAAAGGGAGGAGGATGAAAATGAAAGTGTCAAAGGGATTACACAAATTTGTAGAAAGGCAGGCTTTTCTGTGATTACAGGCTGACTAATTTTCTGGATTGTGTTTAACAGTATGCCAAGCAACACTCTTATAGAAGAGCTAACAGTGAAGCTTAACATGCAGAAAATTATGGTTACAAAATATCTATACTGGAGAGTATTATTTCACTTGGTTGTACTGGGAAGCACCAATTGGTAAAACCCTGAACATCAGAAATGCTGAAAAATAATGCCCAAAACACAGAAGGGCAAACAACAGATAGTTTTTGTGGAATGCAAATCACACAGCACCCCCATCTCCACAGTCACACCAACAGAAAAAAAAGGAGTAATCTCCACAAAAAGGGAATCAGTCCTAGGACACACTTAGAAATCAAACCAGCAATACTTTTCTACGAAAACAGTGACTGGTGTTGTCTTCTTTGGTGTTTTGGACTCTAGGCAACTGAAACTGAAGGAATTTCACCTCTGTCACCTGTAAAGATACCACATGTTAAGTTGTCAATCTCGCCTTCATTCTTGCTTGATGGGTTCGGAGCCGATCCCTCGGCTCCGACTCGGCACTTGCTAAGCTCGAGAGTCACTTTTACCAGCTCGAGGCAGCCCCATATCCCATGATGCAAGGCGGTAAGTACCCAGATCTCGTTTGCTGCTTCGCTTATGAGGTCCTCCTTTTACCAGCTCCTGGTAAGTGATTAAAATACTTGATATTTTAGCCCCTTTTTACTAAAAACCCTTTAATTTTTAGTTTTAAGTTAATTTTAAAGATTTTCTGACAGAAATTTACCTGTCTCTTTTTATTTTTTTAGTCAAACTTTACCCATCCCATCCCCCCCTGTTAGGGTGTGTGTGTGTGTTTGTCTACTTATACCTTTTTGGTATATTTAATTTAATTTAACTCTTTGACTGGTGTGTGTGTGTGTTGTCTTTCACCATGTCAAAGAGAGGGTCTCAGGCTTTAAGAAGTGTGACTTGTGCTGTCAGAAGATGTCTCTGACAGACGGTCACACTTCTTGCCTGTATTGCCTGGGGCCTCTTCACCTGCAGGACTCCTGTGCTATATGTCATTCCTTCAGCCAGAGAGTCCTGCAGGAAAGAAGAAACAAACTGATACTTAGGGGCCTTCTTAAGCCGGAGGGCTCTCCGGCTAAGTCGGCTCCATCCAAATCTGCCAAATCTTCCAAGGCCCAGGCTTCTGTGTCAAAGCCTGCGGCCTTGGCTCCGACTCGTTCTGAGTCGAGATCGGCTCGGGCTGGAGCCGATTCTGGCTTAACTAAGCCTTCGGCACCGATGGCTATCGGTGCCGATTCTGCATCGACCACTTCGGTGTCGGCTCCGATCGGTTCCGACCACCATGTGGCACAGGCATCGGTGTCGGCTCCGATCGGCTCCGACACCGTTACTTTTGTGGCTGTATCGGCTCCGGCTGGAGCCGATGCATCGAGCTACCTGTCGGCTCCGATAAGTTGTCGGCTCCGACAGGGTCTATAGTTTCATCGGTTCCGATGGCTCATTCCAGGAAGAGGTCGAGGTCTCCTTCCTTGGAGCCGATACTTCGGCTCCGGCTTCACCTCTCCTTCGAACGGAGCCTTCGGAGTCGATCTTCAAGGTCATTCAGGCTTTCAGACCATGACTTAGAGAGAGTGGTCAGTAGATTACTTAAGTCACAGGCACTGGCCCAAATGTTACATAGTCCGTCTCAACAGGCGACTGTTGGTCCACACCCGTTACAGTTCCTCCTTCAACTCTACCCCAGAGCTTGGAGTTGGAGTCTTCGAATGGTTACTGCTACGGCTGGAGGACAGATACCCCTTCTGTTCCTTCAGCCTCTACTCTTATCTCCTCTTCGAGACCTTCCTTAGAGGGATTCGTGGTCGGGCTTCCATGGTCTCCTCCGAGGGTAAGTGGCATCGGACCCTTGTCCGAACCCGCTCTTCCCCTTGGAGCCTCGGCCTTGGTGAGCTCGGCTCCGACATCTGCCTCGGAGACTTCCCTTCGGTGGTCCCTGGAGTTCCTAGTTCTTGAACGGGTTCTCTCGGACCTGCCTGGGAGGGGAGCATTCGAGGTGATGAAGAGTGTGCTGGCCACTGGTATCAGTCAGCAGTCTGTTCCCCTAGCTCCTCCCTCTATAGTGCCTGTTGACATCTCTGCCACTTCTCTTGCTACAGGACCCAGAGATCCTCCGCCTCAGGTTTCCCCATTGGGAATTTCTCGCTCTTCCGAGGATTCTCCTGATGTTTCGGGAGATCCTCCTAGGAAGAGGACTTGTAAGAGGAAACATGTAGACTGCCCCGAGTCTGTCACTTCAGATACTGACTTTGATGAGTCAGAGGGAGCCCCTAGATCCCCCGCTGAGGATGGCTCCTTCTCAGACATCCTAGAACTCCTTAAACAGAGGGGAAACTGGCCCACCAACAATCCCTCTGAGGATGAGTCAGTATACCTAGAGGCGTTTGGATCTCGGCCCTCCACCTCCTGGGTGTCTCCGCCTTCGACCCCTTATGCAGGTTATTGCCCGAAGGCGTGGGCAGCTCCTGACTCTGTAGAGCCAGTCCCTAGGAGGCCTTCAAAATTTATCACTGCCCGTGTGACAAGCAATTCCTCACTAAGGGTGTCCCGCTGATGCCATGGTGGTGGCTGCTGCCACCAAGAAGGAACTTGCAGATCCTTCCGTGCCGTCCATCCTCCTAATAAGGACTCTAGGACCATGGATAGGTACAGTGGCGGATGTTTTCCTCAGCGACCTTTGCTATGCGTTCGCTGAATTACCTATGTCACTTCACCAGACTCCAGAGGGATATCCTTAAGGAGCTGGGTGAAGTAGTACAGGATCCTACAGCTGCAGGAGCTCAAGAAAAAATTGCTTCGCAGCTAGGAACCCTTAATTCCATTGCAAACTCCTCCATGCGGCTAATATCATATGCTGCTGATGGAGCGAGTAGAGCCGCAGGTACAGGTGTGGCTCTTAGACGCCAAGCCTGGATGCGGCTATGTGACTTTGCAGATCCCTTCAAGGCGTCCTTCACAAATTCTCCCTTTGATGGGTCAGCTTTGTTTGGCCCTCAGGTGAAGGAAACTTTGACCAGGTGCAAGCAGGACGGCAAGACTCTTTCTGCTGTAGGAGTCCGTTTTTCCACCCCTTCTAGACCTTACCCCAAAGGACAGAAGGGTGGAAAATGTGGTTCCATAAATCCCAAGGAGTCACGCCGGATTCACGTGGTCAGTTTACCCCTAGAGGCAGAGGGGTAACAACAACAGGCGCGCTCTAGAGGCAGAGGGGTCCAAAACCAGGGAAACAGAGAGCCTCTCTCTGACAAGCCCTTTCAGCATCCCTGAGATGTTGCCCGGCTGTCCCTCCTTGGAGGCAGTCGGGGAAGATTATCACTGTACCCAGAAGCCTGGCATTCCCTCACTCAAGACAGATGGGTACAGTCGATCATATCCAAGGGTTACATAATTCCTTTCGAGGAAAGTCCTTTCCCCTCAAATTCCCTTCCAGATGTACCACCGGTCTAAGGAAATTGCAGAGTTAGAAGTCTCAAAACTACTGCAAAAAGAGCCATTCAGCCAGTTACAACAGACCATTCAGAGCCGGAATCTACTCAAGGTTCTTTTTGGTCCCCAAAAGACGGAGACTGGAGACCAATATTGGATCTCAGCAGACTCAACAAGTCTGTGAGGAAGACAAGATTCGAATGGTCACTCTTCAGTCAATTCTGCCCTTCTTACAGAAGGACAACTGGATGTGCTCAATAGATCTTCAGGATGCGTACTATCACATCAAAATTCACAGACGCTCCCGGAGATTTCTCCGCTTTCGGCTGGGGTCCAGTCATTTCCAGTTCAGAGCCCTGCCCTTTGGTCTCACTACAGCCCCCAGAGTGTTCACCAAATGCATGGCAGTGGTCACGGCTCACCTGAGACGTCAAGGATTCCAGGTGTTTCCGTATCTCGACGACTGGCTCCTGTCAGCCACCACCAGGCATCAGCTTATACAAGCCAGGGATTACACAATAAATCTTTGTTCTCATTTGGGCATCTCGATCAACTTCGAAAAGTCATCCTTATCGCCCTGCCAGTCTATTACCTTCATAGGCGCAAACTTAAACACTGTTCGGATGTCAGCTACCCTTACAGATCAAAGAGTTTCAGACATTCAGAGTCATGTCAGGATCATTCTGGCCAACAAGAAAGTACAGGCCAGAATGGTTCTAAAGGTATTAGGCCTCATGGCTGCGGCCATTACTCTTCCCCTGGCTCGATTCTACATGCGCCTTCTTCAGTGGATGCTGTTCACACAGTGGTCGTACCAACAACTTCCTATGCGTCACCAGATTCTGGTGACACAGACTTGCAAAGATCATCTTGCTTGGTGGATCACATCTCCTCAGGTTCACCAAGGCAGGTACTTTGTACCCCCATCCCGATAGCCACTGTCACCATGGATGCCTCCCTGATCGGGTGGGGGTCATTATCAGGGCAGGATGGTTCATGGGACGTGGCAGCCGTTCGAGTACCATCTGCACATAAATGTCCTGGAGATGAGAGCAGTGCTTTTAACATTGCAAGCCCTCAACGACTTTCTTCCCGTAGGGACAATTGCAGTCCACACAGACAACATGTCTGTAGTTTGGTATATCAACAAACAGGGCGGAACCAAGTCCTACCCCTTGTGTCGAGAAGCTCTCAGACTATGGCAATGGGCGATCTCCTCTCATCGGTTTCTGGTAGCAACGCATATCCCTGGGAAAACCAACATTGTAGCGGACAGATTGAGCAGAGCTATTCTCATGCCTCACGAGTGGTCTCTCAAGCAATCTATAGCGGAAGAGATTTTTCTGGAATGGGGTCGTCCATGTTGCGATCTTTTGCTACTCCCCAAAACAGCAAATGTCCAGACTTCTTCTGTCTCTTCCCTCTACCAGGCCATCCCCCCAGAGACGCTCTGACCCAGGATTGGCCCCAGGGACTTCTTTATGCCTTCCCTCCATTTCCTCTGATCCCTCAAGTTATCCAGAAAGCTACCGTTTTGAGAGCCAAATTGATTCTCATTGCCCCTTACTGGCCTCGACAAGTTTGGTTCCCGTTCCTCCATCATCACCTTTTGGTGCAGCCATGGCATCTGGACCCAGTGCCAGATCTTCTGATTCACCAATCGGGTCAGCTGCACCGGTCTATCCCTTCTCTCAACCTCACAGCATGGTTGCTCCACTTCCTTCCTTAGCCAGGCTTCCTTTGATCTCTAACCCAGTTAGAGATATCATAGTAGCTTCGTTAAAATCCTCTACCAGGAGGATTTATACAAGCAAATGGAAACGTTCTCTTATTGGGCTAAGGCCAAGAATATTGATCCTTTCACTGCCCCTGTTCAGGCAGTCCTGGACTTCTTAGCAGAGATTTTTCATGCAGGCTCCTCTTCTTCCACAGTCAGAGTTCAATTGGCTGCTATCTCCAACTTTCATGTCGGGATAGCAGATCATAATATTATGTCCCATAGGCTCTGCAGGGCCTTCTTGAAAGGAATTTTCCTACTAAAGCCTCCAATCAGGAATCCTCCTCCTCAGTGGGATCTAAATTTAGTGCTGACATCCTTGATTCTTCCCCCCTTCGAGCCAGCTGTTTCTTGTTCCCTGAAATTTCTTTCTTGGAAAACTTTATTCCTAGTGGCTATTACATCGTCCAGGAGGGTGTCTGAACTTCATGCTCTATCGGTTCGACCCCCCTATTTGGTTTTTCACAAAGACAGAGTATCTTTGAGAACTAATCCAACCTTTTTGCCTAAGGTCGCTTCAAAGGCCAATTTGAATCAGTCCATTGATCTCCCTGTATTTTTCCCAAACTATTCAGACAGAGCTGAGCAAAAGCTACATTATCTTGATGTCCACTGTCAACTTAGATATTATTTGGACAGAACAAAAAAATTTAGAAAATCTGATCAACTTTTTGTTTCCTATGCGGATAATAAAAAAGGCCTTCCTGTTTCTAAAGTGACCTTGTCCAGATGGCTTTCTTCGGTCATCTCTGAAATTTATTTGCTCAGGGGAAAACAGCTGTGCTCAAAACCTAAAGCACATTCAACTAGGAGCTTAGCTACTTCTACAGCCTTTCAAGCTAGACTTCCTTTAGACACTATTTGTGCAGCGGCCACTTGGGCCACTCCTCACACTTTTGTTTCCCATTACAAATTGGACTTGGCCTCCAGGGACAGAGCCAGCTTTGGCTCTACAGTCCTCAAGAGTCTGTTCCATTGAGCCACCCAGGATAGAGGTGCTAGGGACGTGGTCCCATCAAGCAAGAATGAAGGCGAGATTGACAACTTAACATTAAGAAGTTATGTACCTACCATAACGTTCCATGTTAGTTGTCTTCTCGCCTTCTTTCTTGACCCTCCCTCCTTCCCCCTGGCCTGGACAGACCTTGTTATAAGAAATTATTATGCTGAAGACCTTTCAGACCTGGTCCTTCTTCCATCCTGTAAGTTTTCTTTCTTCCTTTGGGAAGTGTTTTTTGCTTGGTGCTATTGCCCTTTGTCATCAAACGAGATCTGGGTACTTACCGCCTTGCATCATGGGATATGGGGCTGCCTCGAGCTGGTAAAAGTGACTCTCGAGCTTAGCAAGTGCCGAGTCGGAGCCGAGGGATCGGCTCCGAACCCATCAAGCAAGAAAGAAGGCGAGAGAAGACAACTAACATGGAACGTTATGGTAGGTACATAACTTCTTATTCACTTACATACTTATAATAATGTAATAACACTGGGTTGTAAACAAAGTTAAAGAGCGCAGCAATGACAAACATTTGCCCATAGGCTTTAGACCAGAACATTTACCAAACAGAAAAGAACCCTGGCCTAACTTGCAGCAATCATAGTGTAAAGGTTTAAGATTTAATTAGTATCTAAATACTTAATTATTTATTCACTTGACAGCTGGATAAGTAGACTGGTCTTTCTGAACCTTTTTTCAGCCATTTTGATTGGAGATACATGTGAAGCACTCAGATTGTTTCATAACATCTATACTTTATTTATAAGCTTTACCTTTTTTTTTACTTCAAATTATATCACTGAGATATGAATGTCCTAGATGGATGTATAGCTGTGCTATTTCACTGCTAAGTACAACAGTCTCTGTCTACTCTGCAGTATGGAAGCCACTATTTTTAGTAGTGCAGTTTAGTTCTTCATTTTCATACTGGGTGTCCTTCAGAAGTGGCCTGAAACAGCAAAAATCACCAATGTTGTTAATCATTAATGGGACAGGATACTATTTTGGAAACTGTCTGTAACTTGTAATTTGTAAACCAAAGTAAAGAAGGAAAGTCATATCACAAACCTCATTCCGAAGTCAGCTGCTATATCTTCATAATGTGTAACAAGCAACATTAAAATACATATCTACAGTACATTTTGGTATCATTGTCTTTCTAGAAAAAGCACTTCTTTTTGCAGGCTGAACAGCTCCACCATTAAGTATGAAGTATAACTGTTTTGTATTTCTTTTGTTATTGGTTTACGGGAAATTCTTGCAACTGGTTGTATATACGAGTACCTAGTCCTAGTCTCTGTAGTAGAATATTTTGACGTGGGATTGGAAGAGAGAATTAAGAAAGATGTACTTGTTGAAAGTTAGCTTAAGGTAAAGCAATGATAGCTATGGATATATTATAAAACAATAAATGTTGACTGTAGGTATAGTAACAAAAACTGATAAATTGTCTGTTTTTTTTGTTTAACCAGCCTGAGGGTACCAAAATGGAAATGGCAAAGAGTTCTCTTTTGTGTCCTAAAGGTAAGAAGCACAGTCAATTTTATAGCCAGATAAATGTCATTTTGGCTTTATTTATTTGTGTGTGTGTGTGTGTGTAGGCACATCAGTTTATACAGTATGCCATAAGAAGGAAATAAAGGGCAAGAAACATATAGCTAACAGTGTACCATTCTGGCTGCCTGTTTTACTTCAGTGGAAAATACTTTCTGCACTTAAACATGTAGTGAAGCTAATGAAATTCTCTCCTCCTGAACATTCCTCATGAAGAGTTGTGCAATAAATATGTGTTTATCTGAGAAAACAAATATTCCTGTATACACCAGTACAGTTTGTGTCATTTTAACTTCTAAAATTGAAACTAGATCTTTCTGCTAAGCATGTTTGGCAGTTTTATTTAATTTCTATACACCTGACTGGAATTTTTCATTTGTACTTCAATTATCTTAATCAGAAGTGTGACTGTGAATTTGGATATTGGCAGTTGATGGCATTCAACCCTGTTTTGTATTAGTAACATTATAAACTTTATATACTGGTCATTGTTTTGGGAAAACTGAAATGACTAATCTATTTTGTGTAACCACATTAACACATAGATTACTGTTTATCTTGGTAAAATACTCAAGGAAAGGGTCCTAACAGTTAATCGAGTAATCGCATCCCTACTTATCTGGTTCCCTTACATCTTTTCCTAAGAACATGCAAACTCTGTACTTGTATACCTGCTCATTTCATTACCAATCATTTTGCCTAATATCTGACTGATGTTGAAAGTTGGACATTGTCAGCTATGAACCCATATTTAATCATCATATCTTAGCAAATGTTCTAAACTGGGTACATCTTTACCTGATTTTTTTAGAAACAGCAGTTTCTAAATTAGGTGTTTAGCCACAAACTGATTTAGATCCCAATTAGTTAGGTTTTGTGAAGGGCAGGTCCTGTCTTAAGTACCTAGTATGTTTCTTTGAAAAGGTTATAGGGGCAATGGGCAGTGATCTTTCTGTGCCCACTGCTTATCTCAACATAGCCAAAGCTGTTGACACTATCCCCCATTCTCATAATATTGAAAATTATATAAAGTTAATGTAAACCCCGTGATTGTCTGCTGGATTGAAAATTGGCTAGCCAACAGACCCCAAGTTGTGAAAGTTGCTGGTTCCCTCTCTAAATGTAAATTGCTAACTACTGGTGTGCCACAAGATTCAGCTTTGGGCTCTCTCCTGTATGGCAGTTACTTTCGGAGACAAATGGGCCAATATCCCAAAAGTGTGGATGATGAAGTTTGCTGAAGACTGCAAAGTGGGCACTGTTATCCATTCATCCACTGATATAAAACAGCTCTAGCAAGGGCTGGAACATGCACGTTCATGATATATCAAAATTGTCTCAAACTAAATGAAAAAATACAGCATAGTAGCATTCGACAGAAAGGTAGATTTTCATCGTTCCCACTGCCTCAGTTGTATTTTGGGTTATTTGCCAAAGTAAGCCGATACTGGCCAGCCCTCAAAAGCTCCAACTCCCCTCTCTCTTCCTGTGGCAGCTGATTAGCTGAACATATCCTGAGAGGAAAGCCTTCAGCTGTGTCAGGAAGTGAATGCGCAGTCTTTTTCTGTCAATGACATCCAAAGAAGAAAGTCCTCTGATTCTTCACAGGATCGATCCATTGGTGATTTTTTTTCTGGCTTAATACTTGGATAAATCCTTTTTGGAAACCCTTTCTTCTCCCTGTTTGGGGACCCCTTCCTTTCATTTTATTATTGTATGTATCATTATCTTTCTATTTTTATGTTTATTGTAAAAAAATATTTATTTTAATAATTCATTTCCAACAGTGTTTACAGCAATTCCTGTGGGATTTTATGAGTGTAGCAGTATCTATTTGGCTTCTGTCTTTAATGAATGCTTGTTTTTATTCTTTCTGAGAAAACTTCCAGTATTTCTCTCAAAAGTGCAGTATGTATGTATGTATGAATGCTGTTAGACACTAAAGTATGTCTCATGTAGTCAGAACCTGCCTTTGCTGTTATTACTCTGCTTTATTTTCAACTTTTGACAGGAAAATATCGCAGAACTTGGATTTTTCAGCATTTATACATTATTTACTGTATGTATATTTCTGCAGTGTGTATTTTTAACATTGGATTACAGTTTTACTCTTAATGAAATTACCTGAATGTATTGTGGAGATTTTGCTCTCTCTGACAAAAAAAATATAGGTGCAGGTTCAATAAAGCCTACACTGTCTGCTAAAACTTTGTGCGCGTCGTGGCACAACCCGCACATGATAGCGCACCATTTTGTACTCAGTAAGTGCTCTACATGCAGTGCAGAGCTGCACAAACATGGTAGACATTGCGGCATGCTAATTACAGGATAAGCAGCTGAATTGTATGCTAATCAAACAATCCAAGATGGAAGAGATATTAAGCAAGCTATAAAGCAACCATGTAGACTCAGTGCTGGTTTTCCCTGCAAATTCCAAAGCCTGTTGGAATACAGCCATAGAAATTAGGCTACATGGAAAGAATATTAGGGGCTACTGTTGCTCTTTTTCATGTGTATGTGTAGCAGGCCCATGTCTATACTGCTGCTGCTGCTGCTAATAGACCATGGCCAAGAAGGAGAAGGGTTTTTAGACTCCAATTAACTTTTCACAGTCTGCATGAGTTGGAAATTGTAGAGCACTACAGGATAGATAATGAAGCACTATAGGCACACTGCAACCTCTGTCATCCTCAACTGAGAGCAAGAGCAAACTGAGGAGAACCCATAACAGTGGAGACCAAGGTATGTATAGCACTTAGAATTTTAGCTTCAGGAACCTTCCAGAGACCAACAAGGGACATGCCAGGGGTGTCACAGGCATCAGCATCCAGGATGGTTCATCATTTCCTGAAAGCTATGCTACAACATGCCATTGAGTACATATATTTTCCCTCGACACCTGAGAACAGAGCCAGAACTGTGCAGGAGTTCTACCCTGTAGCACACTACCCTGAAGTCCTGGGTGTGATCGACTGTATGCATGTAGATATCAAAGCACCACCAGGGAAACAGGGAAGGGTGTACAGAAATCGAAAGGGCTACCATTCCATTAACTGCCAGGTCATGTGTAATGCTAAGGGAGTCATCCTGAATGTATGTGCTGGTAACCCAGGCAGCTGTCATGACTCGCATATCTGCCTCAGCTGTCAACTATATGAGAAGTTTACTGGGGGATATCCCACAGGGTCATTTGCTGGGGGATGCAGGTTATGCACTGAGACCATGGCTGATAACTCCCATCAGAAATGCACACACAGCAACTGAAGAATGCTGTAATGAGGCACACGCTCAAACAAGAAGTACCATAGAGCGTGTGTTTGGACTGATGAAGTCATGGTTCTGGTGCCTAGATATATTTGGGGGAGCCCTGCAGTACAATCCCTATACATGTTTTGAAATATTCACGATGTAATGGGATCCTATCTCGCCTACATTCATAACTGATGGGTTCGGAGCTGATTCGTCGGCTCCGACTCGGCCACTATACACTAGAACGAAGTCTCTCATTGGCTGGGCTACCCCTTATCCCATAATGCACCACGCCTGCTTCCCCAGATCTCGTTTTCCGCTTTTCAAGACGGACGTGGTCTCGACTTGGCTGGAGCCAAGTGTTTTTTTCTTGACCTTTTGGTCTTTTTTGACTAGGGTTTCTCTCAGAATTTAAACAAACAGCTGTTTTAACAGCTTTGTGAGCATTTGTGGTCAGTTTTGTGTAAAATTAAATTTTATTCTTTTTCGCTCTACTAGTGTACTGGGCAAGGCCCGTTTAAGTTAGAGGGCCTTTGCCCTTATTGTATGTCTATCTAATTTCTTGTTGCGCGACTGAAATAGTTTTCGGGCTAAGCCCGTTTAAGTTAGAGGGCTTTGGCCCACGTATTTCCTTACTTCGGTGTATTTGACCTGTTGTATCGGGCTAAGCCCGTTTAAGTTAGAGGGCTTTAGCCCATACATTAGTTACTGTTTTTTTTCTGGCTATCAGTTACCTGTTTTTTCTACTGTACCCAAAATGTCTAAAGAGCAGAAATCAGGGTTCAAAAAGTGTGCAAAATGTAATTATAAAATGTCTATTACAGACAGCCATGCTGTCTGCTTGTACTGTTTAGGGCCTAAACATTTACAGGATAGTTGCAGTGTGTGTCACGCTTTTTCCTCCAGGGTTCTCCAGGAGAGAAAAAAACAAGCTGATACTTAGGGGTCTGATTAAGCCTTCATTTGAGGAAGCTTTGGCTTCATCTCCAGCTTCTAAAAAGAAGAGATCGTCGGCTCTGACCAGTCCGTCGGGCCCGACACCCAAGAAGCATAGATCGTGGCTCCGACCAGTCCGTCGGACCCAACAGATCGACTTCTTCTTCCTCGGCTCCAATGGCTTCGGAGCCGATGGCTGAAGGGTCTGCCTCGGTGCTTCTTCCCTCGGCTCCATTGGTGTCGGAGCCGCAGGTTAGTGCATCGAGAGGCCAATCTCCTACTTCGGCTCCTTTGGTCTCGGAGCCGTTGGAGGTGTGCAGCTCAGACTCTTCCCCCTCGGCTCCGGAGCCTCCTTCGGTGCCGACACTGTTGCAAACGGTTCCGGTCTCGGGTCCGATAGTGCTGGAACCCTTTTGGAGCCGATCTCCTGCTTTATCGGAGCCGAGGCAGAAGTCTTCTCGGCCCCAATCTGTTTCCTCCAAATCCTCTAGGTTGTCGGATTCGGATTTGGATAAGGGTTATCCAGAGGCTGTTCCAGTCCCCAGTTTTTACTAAAATGATCTCGGCTCCAGCCCACGCGGCTTCGGAGCCGATTCCACATCCCATGCATTTGATTCCTCCTCCGACCCCCTTGGAGCCGTTGGAGTCGGTGCAGGTAGAACGCAGCGGAATCGTCCAGTCGGAGCAGGGACCCCCTCGGAGTTTCTCTGCTCCGACCTTCATTCCTACCCTGTCCTCGGTGTCAGGGTTTGATACCGGGTCTTCCTCGGTGGGGGCCGAGGGCAACACTGTGGAGCTCGCCTCTTCGATGCCCGGTCTTCCCCTCGGAGCTTCGGCTGCAGGTATTCCTGGTACCGCCGTGGTCTCTCAGCAAGTGCCCTCTACAGAGTCTGGAGGTCCTGCTTTTGAGGCCATGAGGAGTGCGCTGGCCATGATCTTGCCGGTTCAGCAGGTTTCTACCTCACCGTCCCAAGTTTTGGGTACTGGTGCCTCTGGAGACATTCTTTCCCATGACAGTGGGGCCCCAAGGCCTGAGGATACCCCCTTAGAGGATTCCCCTTCTTCCAGGGGGTCCTTCTGAATCTGCTTCGGATGAACCCTCAAGGAAGAAACTGTGTAAGAGGAAGCACGTTGATTCCCAAGATGAATCCGTCACTTCAGATACTGACCTCGATGATGCGGAGGGGTCCACTAAATCGTCCTCGGATGACGTCTCCTTCTCGGATATTCTTGAGATCTTGAGACAGAGAGGCGATTGGCAATCCAAAGCCCCTACCGCTGAGGAGTCAGTTTTCCTCAAGGCCTTCGGGGCCCAGCCCTCCTCCTCCTGGGTGTCTCCACCCTTCGACGAGTTATTAGATCTAATCTCTCGGAGGGTGTGGGAACATCCTGATACAGCGGAACCGGTGCCTGCCAGGCCTAATAAGTTTCTTTCAGCCCCTCCCCAGAAGGAATTCCTCACTAAGGGTGCTGCAGTTGATGCTATGGTGGTGGCATCTGCTACTCAGCAGGACGTGGCAGAGGCTTCAACGTCTATTCATCCTTCTAATAAGGATTCTAGGAGCATGGATAGGTACGGGAAGCGTTCCCTTTCTTCAGCGACCTTTACCCTGCGGTCGCTGAACTATCTCTGTCATTTTACAAGGCTCCAAAGGGACCTCCTCAAGGAGTTAGGAAAGTCCCTTGCGGGTAACCTTCCTGAGGCGTTAGCACAGACCGTAGGTGCCCAGATGACTACCCTATCTTCTATTGTCAACTCGTCCATGAGGCTCATTTTCTTTGCAGCCGAAGGGGCGAGTAGAGCAGCGGGCACAGGAGTGGCTCTTAGGAGACAAGCCTGGTTACGCTTGTGTCCACTCGCGGAGGCCTTTAAGTCTTCCTTCGCCGACGCCCCCTTTGATGGGTCTTCTTTGTTTGGACCCAAGGTGAAGGACACACTTACTCGGTGCGAGCAGGAGGGCAAGACCTTGACTGCCGTTGGGGCCCATTTTTCTGCTCCCTCTAGACCTTATCCCAAGGCCCAGAGAGGAGGGAAAATGTGGTTCAGGAAATCCCAAAAGTTCTTCTCTACTCCACCGAGTGATCCCCCCTCCAGAGGCAGGGGGGGAATTCAGGAAGATGCCGCCCTAGAGGTGGCAGAGGCCCCCGTAACTCTGGAGACCGTGACTCCTTTCGTGGTTCCTCCTACCCTCAACATCCCTAGGATGTGGCCCGGCTGTGCTTCTCCGGAGCCGGTCGGGGGTCGTTTTGCGAAACACCCACAGGCTTGGGAATCGATAACCAAGGATCAGTGGGTGCTTCGCATTGTAACCGGAGGCTACCTCATCCCCTTTTTCAAGCCCCCTCCTCCTACAAGGAGAATCCCGAACGTGCCACCCAGTCAACGGGATCTGGCAGCCGTAGAAGTTTCAAAGCTGCTAAGCAAAGGGGTCATCCAGCCCATCCCCGCCAACCAGATCGGATCAGGAACTTACTCAAGATTATTTTTGGTGCCAAAAAAGACAGGGGACGTAAGGCCCATTTTGGACCTAAGCTCTTTAAATCGTTTTGTGAAGAAGTCCAAGTTCCGGATGGTCACCCTTCAGTCCATTCTCCCGTTATTGGAGAAGGATGTCTGGATGTGCTCCATAGACCTCAAGGACGCTTACTATCACATTTTGATACGTCAAGAGTCCAGGAGTCATTTACACTTCCGCTTAGGAACCAGTCATTTCCAGTTTCGTGCACTGCCCTTTGGTCTCACCACAGCCCCCAGGGTGTTTACCAAGTGTCTGGCAGTGGTGACAGCTCACCTGAGAAGTCTAGGATACCAAGTGTTTTCCTATCTCAACGACTGGCTCCTCACTGCCACCTCCAAGCATCTACTGATTTGGGCGCTGATGGCCACAGTAACCTTGGGTCTCTCGCTAGGAATCACTTTCAATTGGGAAAAAATCTGTGCTGCGGCCATCTCAGCGTATCACCTTTATAGGCGCAGAGTTAGACACAAAAAGGATGTGGGCATTTTTGCCATCAGAGAGAATTCAGGTTCTACAGTCACAGGTTCTAAATTTGTTACCCAAATCTCGAGTTCCTGCCAGACAGATTCTTCAGTTGTTAGGTTCGATGGCTGCAACTATCCTCCTAGTACCGTTAGCCAGGCTGCACATGCGGATGCTGCAATGGCTATTATCGGTTCAATGGTCATACCAAGAACTTCCCCTGAACCACCTGGTTCTGATTACGGACAGTTGTCGTCGGGACCTCCGTTGGTGGCTATGTCGGTCCAACCTGGACCGGGGGCGTCCTTTCGCACTTCAGCCCCTTGTTGGCACAGTGACCACGGACGCCTCCCAGATAGGGTGGGGGGGGTCATTATCTGGACAGATCTGTCCAAGGCATTTGACAGGATTGCGAAGCGCACCTTCACATCAATATCCTGGAAATGAGAGCGGTGCTTCTGGTTTTACAAGCACTTCATTATGCTCTCCCCCAAGATACTATTGGGATTCTATCCGACAACATGTCGGTAGTTTGGCACATAAACAAGCAGGGCGGAACCAGGTCCTACCCCCTTTGCAGGGAGGCCTTGAGAGTATGGCGCTGGGCCATAGCCTCTCGATGTTTCTTAGTAGCCACGCACATTCTGGGAAAAGCCAATGTGATTGCAGACAGGCTCAGCAGGACTCTCCTGTTGCCCCACGAGTGGTCCCTCAACAACAGAGTGGCTGCGCAGATCTTCACCAAATGGGGCCTCCCTTGTTGCGACTTGTTTGCCAGCCCCAACAATGCGAAGTGCAGAGAGTTCTTCACTCTGACACCCTCTCAGGGGCAGTCTCCCAGGGACGCTGTAGCCCACAATTGGCCCCCGGGTCTGCTTTATGCCTTCACCCCGATTCCCCTTTTCCCGAGGGTGATTCAGAAGGTTCTTCATGTCGGGTGCCACATGATTTTGGTCGCCCCACATTGGCCCCGTCAGGTTTGGTTCCCATTCCTTCAGAAGTATGTGGTACAGGGCCCCTGGATTCTGGACCCAGTGCCGGGTCTGTTGTCCAATCAGTCGGGACACTCTCATCCGTCCCTCAGGTCGTTGCGACTGGCTGCTTGGTTACTCCACTTCCATCCTTAGTTAGAGATCTTTCTCTTTCTTCGGAAGTGATGCACATCTTGTCCTCTTCCCACAAGCCGTCTACCATTAAGCTGTATTCCAGCAAATGGAAAAGGTTTGTTTGTTGGGCCCAGCAGCGAGGCATTGATCCTCTTATGGCCCCAGTTCCGCAGGTCTTGGAATTTCTAGCTTCATTGTTTCATTCAGGCTCTTCAGTCTCCACACTTAAAGTTCAACTAGCGGCTATATCTAATTTTCATGTTGCTATAGAGCCTTCTTTAATGGCTAACAGACTTTGCAAGTCCTTTCTTAAGGGAGCCTGGCTCCTCAGGCCTCCTATGGCTCATCCCGTGCCCCCTTGGGACTTAAATTTGGTTCTGGCCTCTTTAACT
The DNA here is from genome assembly GCF_019279795.1 of Protopterus annectens. Classification (NCBI taxonomy): domain Eukaryota; kingdom Metazoa; phylum Chordata; order Ceratodontiformes; family Protopteridae; genus Protopterus; species Protopterus annectens. The sequence continues at coordinate 149,620,962 of NC_056741.1, read as the reverse complement.
GCCCGTCCCTTTGAGCCGGCAGCCACTTGTGATATAAAATTCCTGTCGTGGAAAACTGCCTTTCTAGTGGCAATAACTTCTGCTAAGCGGGTTTCAGAGCTTCAGGCTCTCTGTTCATCCCCTCCTTATTTGATTTTTCACAAAGACAGAGTTTCCCTTAGATTGAATCCATCCTTTTTGCCTAAGGTAGCATCCCCTTTATGCATTCAGCAATCATTGGAGCTCCCAGTTTTCTTTCCAAATTTTTCTAATAGAGCAGAATATACCTTCCACCAGTTGGGTGTTCACAGGCAACTGCATTTTTACTTAGATAGGACCACTCAGACACGAAAATCTGACCAACTGTTTGTGTCCTTTGCGGAGAATAGGTTAGGTCTACCAGTTGCCAAAACCACCATTGCCAATTGGATTAAGGATTGCATCTCTTTCATTTATTTCCAGTCAGGCAGAGAGTTGCCTTTCCCACTCAAAGCTCATTCTACCAGGGCTATGGCCACCTCTGTAGCTTTTCACTCCAAAGTTTCAATAGATGATATTTGAGTGGCTGCTACTTGGTCTTCTCCGCACACCTTCATTTCTCATTACAAGGTTGATGTGGCTTCCCGAGGCAGAGCTTCATTTGGTTCCGCAGTTCTCAGGAGTGTGCTCCAGTGAGCCACCCGGGGTTTTAGGTGCTAGGGACGCTGTCCCATCAGTTATGAATGTAAGTGAGATAGGATCCCATTACATCTTTTAGTTATGTACTTACCATAACTTTGGATGTATGGGATACATCTCGCCTACATTCATACATACCCACCCTCCTTCCCCCTACCTTTTGGATTTGGAGGAAATATTGATCTTGCTAAGCTCTCCTCTGGAAGGGCTCTGGTTGGTTATAGTTATTGGTATGTGTTCTGTACCTGTATGTATGTATGAAAGCGAACAAACAAGATCTGGGGAAGCAGGCGTGGTGCATTATGGGATAAGGGGTAGCCCAGCCAATGAGAGACTTCGTTCTAGTGTATAGTGGCTGAGTCGGAGCCGATGAATCGGCTCCAAACCCATCAGTTATGAATGTAGGCGAGATGGATCCCATACATCCAAAGTTATGGTAAGTACATAACTAAAAGTTCTGTGCCATGCTTTACAGCATTATCCTGTGAAAAACAGCTTCAGCAGGAACAGGAAGGGGAAGGGCCACACAACCAAACCACCAGTGGCAAGGTAATCACATCCACATGCAGAAGAGGAATCAGAGAGGGATCCAGCAGTTGCTGCAGGTGTAGGCAGATGTAGACATGCACAATATGCCTTCTCACTGGCCAAGAGGCAATGGATAGCATACATGCTCACCACCTAAGGGGCTATAACCTTAATTCTACACACACACACATACAATAACATTGATGCCAGTCAATACCGACAACCTTTATTAGCCATATAATGGCTGTGTACTGCTAGCATCAGACAGAGTCAACCCCAAACTAAAACTCTTGCTACTGCTGGATTTCCAAGGTAAGTGTTGAACCTGGAATTGAAAAATAAATGTCTAAGAATACAAATGAAAAGTATATCATTGCATACTGTTACTTGGTAATGTAAGTATAAGGTGTGTGATTTTCACAGCAATTACATCAAGATGTGACAACAGTCAACTATATGAATACATGTGTTCTCTAGCAAGTAATAGGCCTCATGTCTAAAATGTACATATTTTCACCGAATGTCTTCAGTTTGGCCTCATACTTTTGTAATGGACGGCGCAGTGGTGCAGCGTTAGTGTTGTCACCTCACAGTAAGAGGTTCTCCGGTTCGATTCTTGGCTGGGGTGCCTTCTGTGTGGAGTCTGCATGTTCTCCCTGCGTTCGTGTGGGTTTCCTCTCACATTAGAAAGACATGTATCTGGAGCATTTCTCCCCAGGCCTCCTCTGAAAATTGGCTTTGTTCCAAGTTGGACTTTCCTGGTTAACAAATGTTAAATAAATAAATAATGCCAAATCATTAAAGAGTGAAGTTAGAAAATAATGACACACATTTCACTTTCAGACTTCGTATCAATCAGAACGGACATAAAAATAGTAATGCAAAGCCTGTTATTCCATCAACAGTCTAAATTTGTAAAACCACAGTGTTTAAAAACTCTCCCCATTTTTGAGCCTTTGTCACACTTTTATTTATGGCTTGATCCAGCTTTGTTGATCTAAGAGTTTGGGAGGGATGTAAACATTACAAAAACTTGTAAGAAAGCAGTACAGTTTGCAAAACAGCATCACAAAAACAGATATATACTAAGCACTAAGTCAGTTATGCACCCTGAGCAAACCTTGAGCAAAAAAAAAAATAAAAAACTTATGTATCCCTGAATCTAAAAGATAGAAAACAAGCATATGGTACAGTTATCATCATTTGCACAGGGTGTTTTGTGTGTGTGTGTGTGTGTGTGTGTGTGTGTGTGTGGGGGTGGGGGGGGTGGATGCAGGAGGCCTAGGCTGACACAAAAGGTATTAAATGTGTGTGAGTAAGAAAGAAAAACAGGCAGATATTTGGATAATGTATCAAATGGCCACTGAGACAGAATGAGCTATAAGCTTCATGGCTGACCCATGTAACTGTTATGTGAGTGTGTCAGTATGGGCAGTCAAGGTGAAATGTGTGTGTGAGTCTCTGCAAGAACACAACCATGCTCTGTGCTAGCTCTACATCCTAGCATGTCAGATAGGTATGAACTGTGCATGGTAGAGGTGACAGTTCATCATCATTGTCTCTGATTTTGAGAACTGGCTTTGCCAGGAGTTGCACTGGCATGTCCATGCCCACAGCCAAAGGCACTGCTGCTACTTGAATGTGACTGATGTCTGCTGGACAAGCTCTCCTCACAAGTACGCCCAGAACCATGACCCCATGGCCTGCCATGTCTGAGTGTGGATACCTTAACCACTGATGGAGCAGTGGAAGTAGTGCCACTTCAGGAGCATGATTATGCACAGTCACATTGGCTAACATCAGATGATGTGTTGACCTACATCCACGTGGATGCCTTCCCCCTCCCAGTAGACAGTCCATCACAGACACCACCCATTCTAATGTGTCATTCATCAACTGACTTATCCATTGAATCAACAACATGGTGGAGGCAGTCATGCATGTCAGTGTGTGCCACATCTACAACCCTAAGCATGTCGTCAGAGGCCCTATTGGAATGTGCCTGTTTCTCTATGATGACCCTAAACATACACCAAGTGGCACAGAAGGATACACCGGGATCAGGTGGAAGATGGACAGAGGGCTCCTGTGAGCACCCCTAACAAACCTCCGGTGTGGCACCTTACCCACACTTTTGCTACAGCGAGAGTCAACAGGCACTAAAGCTGCTGTAACCACACTACCCTGATCAAGTGTCTCACCCTCCACCTGTCCAATATCTGAGGGCTCATTGGAATGGGTTTGCGTAGGCCCACTGGCTGTGTCCAGTGGAATTACAGGGGATGGCTGAATGTCAACCTTAGTGTCAGATTCAACCTCTACACCCTCCCCAACTGTGCCTAGCTTTGGCCACCATCATCATTAGAGTCTGATGATACTCTGACATAAGGTGGCAAGAGTCTTACACTTACACTGTCAAGATCACCTATGATAATAAGAAACAAACACAGAAAAGAAATTAATAGCTACATTACTACAGTTTAATCTACAGGAGATTATAAATGTCACGTTGAAAGATGCTACTAATTTGTACAAGCACCAAGTGTATAAGCAAACAAAAAATACTAGCAGCTCACAGCAGGTATATTCAATATAAGAACGATGCTCACAAATAGAATCCAGTAAAATGTTTTAATAGAGAAAAAGACAGGTAAGAAGGTCTGATGAACGTGCATACCTGTCTTTTTCTCTATTGAAACATTTTACTGGGTTCTATTTGTGGGCATTATTCTTATATTGGATATACCTGCCATGAGCTGCTAGTAGTTTTTGTTTGCTTATACAGTTTAATCTATGCTAACACAGTAACGCTGGTGCCACTATCACAGACACTGCAGCAATACATGCACTTTCCTGACACTCACTCACACATACAGATGTATGGATATTTCTGTCAAATGCTTATCAGTACTAAAATAAAAATGTTTGGCTTACTACGTGTAGATGAATCCACACTTGCTAGGGAGGATGGTCCTAAAAGAAGTTAAGCAAAATATAAGGACACCATCATCACAATAACCAAGGCTTTTTTGTGATGTCATGCATTGGTACAGAGCACCAGCACCTCAGCCACTACTACTGTTTTTTTTTTATTTGAAAAAAAAATTACGTTTTTTTTTTAAGGGCATTCATTTTTAAGAATGCAATTTGTGTCTGGTCACACAGAAGTAGAATACAAAAACAGGTTGCAAACATCTGTTACATCTGTGCGACTGATTGTTTACATCTTTGTTTTCCTCATGGGTGGAATTTGAATTCCGGAAGAGATTTGGACTGCGAACCACAAATGGACAAGTGAGAGGTAGGTGTGTGTGTGTGTGTGTGTGTGTGTGTGTGTGTGTGTGTGTGTGTGTGTGTGTGTGTGTGGTGTGTGTGTGTGTGTGTGTGTGTGTGTGTGTGTGTGTGTGTGTGTGTGTGTGTGTGTGTGTGTGTGTGTGTGTGTGTGAAAGAAGTAGGTAGGCAGGTAGGTAGGGGTGTATGTGCGTATAAGAAGTAGGTAGGTAGGAGAGTGTGTGTGTATGTGTAAGAAGTAGGTAGGTGTGTGTGTGTGTGTGTGTGTGTGTGTGTGTGTGTGTGTGTGTGTGTGTGTGTGTGTGTGTGTGTGTGTGTGTGTGTGTGTGTGTGTAAGAGGGACATAGGTGTGTGTGTGTGTGTGTGTGTGTGTGTGTGTGTGTGTGTGTGTGTGTGTGTAAGAGGGAAGTAGAGGGTCATACCTCTCAGTTGTCCAGATTTTCACAGAATGTCCAGATTTTTCTCATATTTTTGGTCTGTTTCTTATAGAAGTGTGATTTTCTGGCATTTAAGGACTGAAGTCAGAAAATAATGGCAAACATTTAAGCTTTAGACTTCATAAACTTCAGAAAATTCATACTAATGCAAAACTTGTTGTTCTGTCAACTTTCCTAGTTTGTAAGCAATATTTAAAATATGTCCCTATTTTTGGGCTTTTGTCCCCCTACTATTTGTGACTTTGGCCAGATTTCTTGCTCTAAGAGGTTGACAGCTATGGGGCGATATGAGAGGGCGGTAGTGGTTGTATGTGTGTGCATACCTCTCAACTATACAGATTTTCACAGAATGTCCAGATTTTTGCCTTATATTTTGGCCTGCTCCTCATGAAAATTATTTTTTTCACAAATCACTGGGATGATTTAAGGATTAACGTTATTAAATAATGACATGCATTTGAGTTTCAGACTTCATATACTTCAGAAAATGCATTCCAACACACATCCTGTTATTCTAGCAACTTTCTAAGTTTATAAGAGGAATAATTAAAATGTGTCCTTAGTTTTGGGCCTTTGTCCCCTCCCATTATGACAGGTTTTGTCCAGATTTCTTACACTAAGAGGTTGAGAAGAATGGTGTGTGTGTGTGTGTGTGTGTGTGTGTGTGTGTGTGTAAGAAAGAGGGAGGTGTGTGTGTGTGTGTGTGTGTGTGTGTGTGTGTGTGTGTGTGTGTGTGTGTGTGTGTGTGTGTGTGTGTGTGTGTGTGTGTGTGTGTGTGTGTGTGTAAGAGGTAGGTAGCATACCCCTCAGCTGCCAGGTTTTTGCAGAATGTCCATATTTTTGTCTGTTCCTCATAAAAAGGATTGAAGTTGCTAAATAATGACAGACATTTGAGTTTTAGACTTCGAATCCTTCAGAAAAATGTATACTAACACAAATTCTGTTATTCAAGCAATTTTCTGCAGTCTTACATTTTAAGGACAATGGCAGAAAATGCATTACAGACTGCATGCCTCAGATTACTGCTCAGATAAGAGAAGAATGAACACCATAAAAAGAGAAGACAGAGCTGCATTACTGCAAACAAGAGTCATAAATGGTTGTGTGATCACTTATTGCACTACATGTGAAATTAGCACATGTACAAGGAACCCAGAAGTGTCCAAGTGCAATATGTCTTGTTAATACCGTGGATGATTTGGGCCTTGCTTGTATGCACAATGATTTTTATTCCTGCTGCAAAGCTGTTTTTGTTGCAGAGGGTAAGACAACCTTACTGTGTTTTGTAGGTTCATTGGTGTGAAAGTTCAAATCTAGACTTGTGTAAAATCTTTCATGTGTAGTAACATTTATTTTGTAATGTTTCGTGTACAGTTTTTTTTTTTATTAATGCCACTATTTATGCAGTGTGCAGCTTATCTCAAACTTGGGAAACAAATACAATAAATGCCATGTAATGTACTTCTATGATTAACAATACATAAAGTACACCTGCGAATCACCTGTGTGTGTAGCACATGTGCTAAACACGGCAATCCACACAGTATATACTATTTGTAGATCATGGTTCAAGTCCCACATTTACCTTTTAATGATGAAACCTAATAAAGAATTCTGACAGGGATAAAGCAAGGTGAGCTTTGTTTCTCATGTATGCTCATTGCTTAACTTCATGGAAACCTGGACTAATGATACACACACAAAGCAGACAGAACACCTGCAGACAGGATGCAGACATTCTCGATTTCAAAAAGGACACATTGTTGCATCATTTGTTTTCTATCGCACAAATCCACTAAGCAGTATTGCACAGTGGTTAGCAACCTTCCCCAACACCTGCAGGTCTAGAACACCTGCAGACAGGAAGCAGACAGTAGGCAATTTCAAAATAGATACATTGTATCCTCTATGTTTTGCCGACATGCAGACATGCTAAAGTGTTGCTGTCCATGAAACTGCTCTTGTTTATGTTTAAAGTCAGTGTGCGGCAGCATTGCTGCTCACTGCACAAACACGTAAACTCTGTTTAGGCATCACGCTAAGCCTACATGAGTGTATTGAATCTATTAAACATTATTTTATGGCACTGTAAGATGGTTGAAGTCTGTAGAGCTAATTTTTAATCCTGGTTTGGACCATTAATTGCTTTGGTGTTTATACTTTGTGTACTGTACATTTTTGTAAACTTCTATCAGTTGTAAAAAAATTCTGAATACATTTCAAACCATTTTTTGTGAGAATAGGACAGTGTGGCAGAGTTTAATTGTATGGGGACATGCTTATTACTAGAAATTGTAAGTGTTTATTATGATAACATTATCCAGCACTGTCAGTTTATTATTCCTGCTGGTGTTCTCTCTCCTGACTTCATTAATCCTAACTCTGGTATCCCCCCAGTTGCACCTAAAAAATGACTAAATGCCTCAGACTATGATCAGTGATTCTGTCAGGAGCAGTGTTTACCCCACAAAGCAGTTACCTTTTGGCCTGTCTACCACTGGCATAGTTTTGCCAGCCACAATGGAATGAGGTTTAGACACGTTATCCGGGACTGTTCAGTACCTGGTGCAGGTATGGAAGAACCAACTCTTTTAGATAAAGGAATAGTCTGGAATAAGAGACCCCTTGCCATACATAATACTTTGTCCCCAGATATTTTATCTAGTAGTAAAGCTCACAAAAAAAAAAAAAACACAAGCTTTATCATATAGCTGATAATCATATTATAGCTATTTATAAGGCTGATGTGGTTTTCTTTACTAATAGTGCTCCACAGGCAACTAATTCTGGTGGTTCTGTTCCCATCCATGGTTCTAGAGCTAGTTTGGCTAGAGACCTTTGCATTGTTTCAGAAAATTATGAGGAATCTGATGATAATGGTGATTGAATGGCTTCATTGTTCCTGTCGATTTGTCTGCATGGAGTGTCATATAGAATAGCTGAAGTGGAGATATGTAGGTTCAGCTTTCCAGATGTTGGGGAAGATGATGCATTCTCCAGTTAGAACAGTGCCACAATCACAACAGGTACATTTACACACCGGAACTCTGTCGCTAACATGTCCACGGATTAGAGCCAAACCTTGAACCTCAATCTCCCTGCTCTGCAGCAATGTCAGTCTTCTGATGATTCAAGAGACTCATCCCCTTGGATAGGTTAATAATTTTGTAGTCAGGTACTAGCCTAGCTGCCCTTGTGGGCTTTAAGCCAAGCCACGTTCCTTTCCAGAGATGAAACTTAAAAGGTGTATCTTGTATCTGGGAGGCAAATACCTTAACTATTATACCATCCCCCAACCCCAACCCAAAATGAGGATGTGCAGAAAGAAGTGAGTTTCCCACTTTGGATTCAAACGTGAAGGATTAAGAGGGCTCCTACAATCCCCTCTGGAAGATGTCTCATTTGACAAAATAATGGAGCTGAACCACCAGACAGGTGCTTGGCCCATATATACCCACCCCCCCCAATGAGAGGGTATTAATTGAGACTTACGGGTTGGCTTTGTCTACATCCTGGGTAGTTCCTCCAATAGACATACCTATTAATCTAGTAGTCCAGAGATCATGGCAGGAATCAAATAACTGTGAAGTAATTCCTCACAAATCTGACAGGATACTGCGCCCTCTGAAGGACAAGCAACTTGAAGATACCTTGACTACTTTGTCAAATATAACCAACTTCTTTATGCACCTTATGAACAATGTGTTGGATGGAGCAGCTAGTGCAGCCAGTTCAGGAACAGCAGTGAGACTCCATGCATGGGTGCCTCTGTGGGACTTCAAGGCATCCTTCACTAATCCCCTTTGACAGGTCATCCCTTTTTGACTGTTTGGTGAAGGTAAAAAAATACAGAAGTGTTAACAATACAGCAAAACCATTTCTGCCATCAGAATAAAATTCTAGGTTCCTCAGAGATAATATAGTAGGAATCAAAAGCAAACTAGATCTCTCTGGTTCAGAAAGTCTAAATTACAACAGTTTGATTCTCCTTCTAACAGGGGCAGCTATAGCATATGTGACTCCTTTAATGAACATCAACCCAGAGGCAGAAGGGGTCTGCAAAACCAGGGATAGAATGACTTGTTTTTGGAGTGAAAGCAACAGTATCCCTGGAGGTCTATTGAACTGTTCTATTCTGGAGGCAGTGGGGGGACATCTCTCCCTTCACTCTACCATATGGAAGGCCATCATGCAGGATGAATGGGTGAGATGAATAATATCCAGAGGCTATTACATTCCCCTTTCCCAAACTCCTCATCAGTCCAGCAAGCTGTTGCCCAGTGTTCCACCCAGTCAAGCCAATACAGCTCAAAAAGAGGTATCTTCTTGTCTAAAAAAAAAGAGAGAAAATCCAGAAGGTCCCACCAAACCATAGATAGTCAGGCTTTTATTAAAGTTTTTTTTTTGGTTCAGAAGAAAACACAGGGACCTTTAACCTATTCTGGGCCTCAGCCTCCTAAGCAACTATGTTCGTAAGACCCATTTCAAAATGGTCACATTGCAGTTATTTCTGCCCTATCTCAGAGTGAATTATTGGATGTGATCTCATAGGTTCATAGGTAGGTACTAGGCTATCTGCCCAAAGGCATTTATAAGCCTAGCCCGAATGTATTGGCTTTTGCCGCCCCCTTAGATTAGTTCCCTATGCCTCTATCCAGCAGAGCCATTGAAGTGATCCCTGGGGTAAACTTTCTGTCTCCCATCTACTTGTCAAGGTTTCTCTTGAAGAGGGTTAGCAAGGAACTCTGCCTAATGTAGATTGGAATCTTGTTCCAGAGAATGGGAAGTCTCTGAGACAGGAATCTATCCCTCCAGCATGTCCTATTTATTGTTGTGGTGAGGGTTAGATCCCTGGAGCATGTGGCTCAAGGGGATATGGTTTTCTTTAGGTGGAGCATGTGCATCACTTCTGGGTTGGACATGGCCTTGTATGTCAGGCAGAGATCACTTCTGAGTAGGCGGTATGCAACAGAGTACAGCTGGAGTTTCTTTAGTCGAGCTGCATAGGGCATCTGCTTGAAGCCAGTGATCCTCTTGGTGAGGTACTTTATTTTATTTTTTTATTTTACATTTGTTGACTGGGCTAGTCTAACTGGATATATGTCCATTTTCAGTAGAGGCCCAGGGAGATAAGCTCCAAAATAGACATGAACAGACAAGATCCATAATGTTACAAAGACAACAGACACAGAATAAATATTTCTACACATTTCATAGAGATTAATTACAATATTTAGAGCTAATTTTTAAACATTTACTAGTAGCTAATACAGCTTCAAATGTTTTGCATATGTACTTTCAAGTTGCACTAAAGCACAGTAATTAGAAGAGTGAGTGGAGTTAGTAAAAATACTAGAAACAGTAATGATTGTTTAGTCAGGGTTACTACAAGGGCAAAGCCAGTGAGTTTTCAGGAAGATTTTAATTTTTTGTTTGAAGAGTGATAAGGAAGGGAAGTAAGTTCTCTAGGTAGAAGGTTCCACTTTTTCCCGACTGTATGACTGTATTTGAAAACAGAGAGTCTCTTGCTATGTTGTTTGCCTTATTGATGTTAATTAGTAGTTTATTCGATGAACACAAGGTGTTAAGATTTCTATAAGGGGTAATGAGGTCTCGGAGTATTGGAGTGTTATTAGGTTGGTAAAGAATTTTATGGGCAATAGTTAGTTGGTTGATTTGAATCTGATTTTGTAGTTCAAGCCAACCTAGTTGTTTGAGATTATGACAGTGATGGGTTCTGAAAGGTTTACCAGTGGCAAATCTGGCTATGCTGTTATAGGAGGTAGCTAATTTGAGAAGATTATTTTTAGAAAGGTTGGTATATATTGGTGAGGCATAGAGAAGAGTAGAGATTAGATGGGAGTGGGCAGTGGTAGTTCTTGCTGTTGGTGTTAAGAAGGGTTTAATTTTATACAGGGAGCCCATTTTTCTGTTAACTGATTTTATAGTGTTGTTAATATGGGTATCAAAGTTAAAGTTGTTGTCATTTGTAATCCCTAGTAGTTTGGTAGTAGAGTATGGTGATATGAGGGTGCCATGTTTCGAGATTACTGAGAAATCTATTGGTATTGACCTGCGAGTAGGTGTAAAGAGCAGGAGTTTTGTTTTTTGGGATTCAAAAGGAGGCACCACTTTGAAAACCATGTCTCAACTATGTTAAATACCTTTTGGGTTTGGAATTGCAGTTCAGGTGCAGATTTGGCCATACAGATTATTGTTGAATCATCTGCATATTGTATACAAGTAGCATTGGGAATAGCTACTTCTGTGGTCTTTCCAGTGGTTGCAGGTGTCTTGTAAGGTACATCCCAAATGAGGCATTGTACTCTATGATGGATCTGATGAGTGATGTGTAGAGGGGCCCAATGACCTCTTTCAATCTGGATGCAAACCCTTTTGTGATTAGGTGGGCCACATAGAAGGATTTTCTAACCACTTTGGCAATGTGATTATCAAAGGAGAGGTTACTATCTACTTGGGTCCCCAGATTCCTTATTACGTCTTCAGTATTTAGGGGGCTACCACCTATGTGGTAGTTTGTGGGTACTTTGATGTTCTTCGTGTTTCACTGTTGCAGTCATTACATTTGGGTTATCTTCTTGTAGGTAGCTCTCAGTCGGCCTGATTAACAAAGTCTTGGGTCCTGCATTGGTTGCTGTCTCTTCTTCCGTGATGTCAGGTTGTTAGGGTATAAGACATGCAGCCTACGTCATTACATCAGTCTTTCCTACTGTATAGTGCCCAAAGCAGAAGCAGTTCGCAAGTGCCAGTCAGACGACTCCTGAAATTTTCATTTTTGAGTTTCAGAACCAAAGTCTTCAACTAAAGGCTAAGTACCCCATTGGGGACACTTTCTTGCTCTAAACCGATGTCAGTAAAAGTAAATAATTGCATTTCTTGTGGAAAGCAAATACCTCATAAAGATTTTCATTCATACTGTATTCCTTGCCTAGGCCCTGACCACGATGTACCTTGCTGTCGGTTTTGTGCCTTATTTAAACCACAAACTATCCATCGTCAGTATATTTGCACTTCTAAATTTTTTTGTGCTTGGTTCAATTATCCTGATATGTCTTTGGTAAGCTATCCGACTACTGACATTCCGAAGAAACACAAAGATAAAGACAGAGACAGGCCACCCAGTTCACCGGTGCTCAGTGAGGCGCTTTCGCAACCCCTGATACCCACTATGTCAGATTCGCAAGCCTCTACTGAGACCCATTCAGAGTCTGGTATGCCGCGAGATGCTTCACCTGTGGAACCTGCGGATGTCTCTACCTTGGATGAGTCTGGAGCCGCTGTGCAGGCACCGGCTTCTGAGGGTGTATTCAGGCCTACTGACTTGCATATTAAACCGGCGCCATCTTCTTCTTCAAGGCCTAAAACACGAACCATGCCTAGAAAACTGACTCCCAGACTGCATGGTCAGGCCTCTATGCCTAAAGAACAAATGATAAGAATGACTGAAGATCTTATTACTTTAATCAGGAGAAGCCAACCTTCCCCCTCTAAGAGACCTAGGACTGAATTTTCTTATGATATTTCTGACCAGGATTCTGAAATTTCTGTTTCCTCTGATGACCAGGATTTACCCTTATCTACCTATGAGGATTTTGATGCTGAGGACTCTATTCCCTCTGCTCCCCCCCCCCCCCCCCCCCAGAGGATTTCTCTTTTGGTGAAACCTTGCATACTCTCAGGGAGCTTTTTCATTGGGAAAGCCAGGATTTCTCTGATTCTGAAAAGAGGCTTAGGGATTTCTTTCTCCTGCCCCAGCACAGGCCTTTAGCACTGGACATTGTTGATGATGCCTTTTCGGAATCTAGCATGGCCCCTGACTCTTTACCTCTTACTTCCAGAAAACCTGACAGATATTACAGGGTTCCTGATTCTCACAAGTTCCTTTTCAAAAATCCTACTGCGGATCCTGAAACCATTTCACACGGACCCAAGGGCATTAAAGCTACTACAGCCAAAAATCCTACCCCCTCTGATAGAGACTTCAGGGCGCTGGATAGATGGGGTAAGAAGGTATACACTTCTGCTACTTTGGCCATTAGGGCCTTGAACTGCCAGTTTCATATGTTAAAGTATCAGCTGCATATTATTGGATTGCTTAAACAGAAAATTATGTTGATTCCTGATTGTGCTGAAAATAAGGATTTACAGGATTTTATGCATTCTGCTGAACAAGTTGGTAAACATACATTGCAATGTGGTTTTGATTCACTAGAGGCATCTTGCAGGGCTGTGGTAACTGGGTCTTTACTTAGAAGGCATGCTTGGCTTAAGGAGCAAGCAAAATTACTGGATGCTCCCTTAAATCAGGGCCACCTGTTGGGCAACAAGGCAGAAGAAGTTCTTAAAAAGATGGAGGAAAAAGCTAAAGCCATGCAAACTGTTAAAGACTTTTTACAAGTACAACCTCCAAGATTTAGTAGGCATTGGCCTTCTAAGAATTGGTCCTTTCCTACCTCTTCTAGACCTTCTCATTCTAAACCCAGATCCAGCAGAACACCCAGGCTTCAGTCCCAGGGGACGTACAGGACTAAGCAGTGGGGGGCCTCCACTTTCAAATTTTGGAATAATAAAACTCCTCCCTATGATAAACTGTCTCAATGACTTCTTTTTAAAACTTCCAAGCACCTCTCAACTGACTGCCCCTTTGCGGGGAAAGATTGCACTTCATGCAAAGAACTGGGGACTCATTACCCAGGACAAATGGGTTTTAAATATAGTGTCCCAAGGATACAGATTACACTTCCACACATCACCAACTCCAAGCATTTAGCCAGATCTACCTCCAAAGCAGTGGGCAGAGGCCCAAAAGCAAGTACTCTCTCTCTTAAGCATAGGGGCTATTCAGTTGGTACCAGAAGAGAAAAAGGGACAAGGTTTCTACTCAAGATTTTTCCTGGTACCCAGAAAAGACAATTCATGGCATCCTGTCCTGGACCAGCCTACTCTAAACACCTTTTTGGTGATTCCAAAATTCAAGACGCTGACTCTTCACCAGTTGCTTCCTATGCTAAGTAAAGATGCCTGGTTGGCAATACTAAATTTAAAGGAAGCATACCTGCACATCCCAGTCAGAGAATCTTGCAGAAGATACCTATGCTTCAAAGCAAGCTACATGCACTATCAGTTCTCTTCACTGCCCTTTGGCTTATCTACTGCGTCCAGGGTATTCACAAAGTGCTTAGCTCCAGTCATTGCATTTTGCAGGCAAAGAGATATTCAAATATACCAATACCAGGACGATTGTCTAATTCAGGCAGAAAACCAGGACATACTTTTGAATCATCTGGCTTTTGTACAGAGGGTGCTAACTTGTCTGGGGTATACCATAAATGAAAAGAAATCACACCTGGTACCCTGTCAACAAATTATATTCCTGGGAGCAAGCTTGAATACAACTTCCCAGATGGCTTTCCTCACGCCAGAGAAACAAATTCACTTGATAACCTACTTCAAACAAGTGGTCACAAAAACCCTGCTATCTGAAAGGCAAATACTACAAGCCTTGGGGTTCATGGCCTCCTGCATTCTTCTAATTCCATATGCAAGACTGCATATGAGGAAACTACAATGGTATCTAAAAAGCCTATGGTATCAACATTCTCAGGATCTAGAAGCAATGATTCCTGTCATTCCTTGTCTACGCCTAGAGTTCCTTTGGTAGGCAGAGGCCTACCACCAAAAAAAGGGACTACCATTCACACTACCCCCTGCCACCCAAACCCTAACAACAGACGCATCAGACTATGCATGGTGGGGGGCGCCTGACAGTGAAGTGCATTCAGGGCAAATGGAACCCAATTCAAATGCACCTTCACATCAATCATAAAGAAATGTTAGCTGTACAGAATCTTCTGACAGCTTTCAAGGACAACTTTCTTCCAGGACAATTAATGGGAGAGACGGACAACATTACTGTTATGTGGTACATAAACAAGCAGGGGGCCCACATTCTTACCCCCTCTGCAGACTAGCCATGGCATTGTGGAACACAGCCTTGAGCTACCAAGTACATCTACAAGCTCAATTCCTGCCAGGAAAACTAACTACACTGGCAGATGGACTAAGCAGAACCCTCATGGACCCACACGAGTGGAAACTGGAACAAAGGATTTTCAACATGTTGACAAGCAAATGGGGGAGCCCAGATATAGACCTGTTTGCCTCCCCCCAGAACTATCAATTGGAAACATTTTGTGCAAGGACTCCCCACAGACAAGCTTGGAAAGTGGATGCTCTGTCTTTCAGTTTATGCCTTTCCTCCTCTGCCTCTGCTCTCCAAAGTACTACTAAAGATCAAACAAGACAAACCAAGGATGATTTTGATTGCACCAGCCTGGCCATGCCAACATTGGAACCCCCTCCTGTGCAGTGTGTCACTGTTGGCCCCATGTCACCTGCCTCAGACTCCTACCCTGCTGTCTCAGCAGGAGAACCAGATTCTGCACCCTCAGCTTCAAACACTGAACGTAGCAGCCTGGCTAATTACCTAAGCTTTCCTTTACTATCCCTCAGTAAACCACTGGTGGATGGCATTTTAGAGGCAATGAGGCCTAGTACTAGAAAATCTTATGCTGAAAAATGGAAAAGATTCTGTGCCTGGAACCAATCTCATTGCCCAGTTTACTTCAGATTTTACAATACTTAACTGAGATGCTTTACAAGGGCCTGTCTTTGTCCTCAATACAAATTCATGCCTCAGCCATTTCAGCTCATTATAACACAGACCCTCCCCTCTTCTATCGTCCACTGCTCAAGCAGTTCCTCAGAGGGGCCAAAAATTTAAGATCACCCAGGAGAGCTCCAACTCCAGCCTGGGACCTTAACTTTGTATTGGAGAAATTCACCCTTCCTCATTCTGAGCCAGCTGCTACTGCAGATTTAAAATTCCTTTCTTGGAAAACAGCTTCCCTTTTAGCCATCACTTCGGCAAGAAGAGTATCTGAATTACTGGCCCTTATGGCAGTGGAGCCTTTCATCATCTTTCATGCGGACAGGGTGTCCCTCAAGACCAATCCCTCTTTCATGCCAAAGGTGGTATCCAGTGTGGCCTTTAATAAGTCCATTCATTTGCCTATCTTCTTTCCTAATCCACAGAACAAAGGGGAACGGATACTGCACTCCTTAGATGTGCACAGACAACTGAGATTCTACTTGGACAGGTTTAAACCTCAAAGGAAATCTTAACAACTGCTGGTGGCATTTGCTGCAGGGACAGAGGGGAAGGCTATTTCAAAATGAACCATCTCCAAATGGATAGGCCAATGCATTCACTTCTGCTATAAGCACCATGGAAAACCTATCCCACAGGAGATCAGATCCCACTCAACCAGGACTGCAGCTACCTCTACAGCCTTTCTCAGAGGCATACCTACCAGGGAGATCCTAGAAGCTGCTAGCTGGAGTTCTGTACATACTTTCACCAAGCATCACCATTTGCCATTGTTCTCTAAATCCAGAGCTGGATTTGTCACTGCAGTTTTGCAGGGCCTTATAGCTGGTCCTAATGCTGTCTAAATTCCTCCTGCCATCCTTAGCTTTGGAAATCTACACAAATGTAATGACTGCAACAGTGAAACACAAAGAACATAGTACAGTTGTGTATACTTACCATAAATGTAGATGTTCGAGTGTATTCACTGTTGCAGTCCTGGTTACCCTCCCTCCAGCCCCCTGACTTCGTTTGGCTATACCTCTTCTCTCCTTTTCAATGCTTAAAAGCTTTTTGGTGTAATTGTTTTTTTGCTTGAGGTATAACCTTGTATATTTATAGATTTAATTGCTTCCCATTAGGGGGCACCTGACATCTGGGGCAAGAAAAATAATGTAATGATGTCGGTTGCATGTTTTATACCCCTGGCGACCTGACATCATGGAAGAAGAGACAGCAACCGACACACGACCCAAGACTTTGTTAATCAGGCCGACTGAGGGCTACCTGCAAGCAGATAACCCAAATGTAATGACTGCAGCAGTGAATACACTCGAATGCCACTTGTAACTGGTTTAGAGTCAGACCTAGCTCCTGCAACTCTTACCATGTGGGTTCTGTCCGTGAGCCAGTTGGCAATCCATCTCGTGATGTAGGGGTTTATGTTCAGGCTGGTGAGCTTGTCTGTAATACCTGAGTGAGGAATGGTGTCGAAGACCTTTGCAAGGTCTAGGGAGGCTGTGTGGGCCACCTCTCCCTCATCTATAGCCTTGGTAATTGTCTCAAAGAAGTCCACCAGGTTTAGGAGGCATGATCTGCCCTTAACCAAGCCGAACTGGGTAGGGTCCAGTGTTTGGAGGTTCCCAATGCCTCTGTTAATGAGATCCATGATGATGCTCTCCATAGCTTTGCAGACCATGTTAGTCAGGCTTACAGGGTGATAGTTCCCGGGGTCCATTGTGGCTCCACATTTGTAGAGCGGAATAACTGTTGCTGTGCACCACTCTGTGGGCACGTAGCCTGTGGAGAGGCTGAGTTTAAAAACAGTGTGTTTAGGTGAGGGGTTAGTTCATCTTTGAGCTCATGTAGGGATGCAGCCTGGGACACCATCCCATTGATGCTGTGTTTTTGGCTTTGGAGAGGGGTGTTTTAACCTGAGTGTCTGTGATTTCAGGGGCGCTACATTCTTCTGGTATAGTTATGGGCCCTTTTGGGGGTGAGGGAGGGGTGAATTTTGCACTGAACCTGTCAGCCAGGACGTTGGCTATACTGGTCGGTTCAGTGTATTTTGTGACATTCTGCACTAACTCCGAGCAGATCTGAGAATTGCCACTTAGATTCTTGACGTAGCTAAAGAATGCCTTGCGGTTATCTTTGGAGTCCATGGCAATTTTACTTTCTAAGCTAGCCTTGGATGATTTTATGAGGGAATGTAGTTTCTTGCTGATACGGATCAGAGATGTCTTCCCTTCTTGGGATTTTACTCTTTTCTGTACTAGTTTCCTCCTTCTATTGTATAGCTTATTTATGGCAGGGGTCCACCAGACTGGTTTCCTTTTCTTGGAAGAGCAAGTCTTGCTTTTGTTTGGGATAGCATGATCCATGTATTCTTGTAGGTGCCTGTAGAGTGCACTAGTAAAGGATTTTGCAGCATGGACAGTGTTATCCTTTAGCATGGGTGCTTTGAAACATCCCACCTCGGTCTTAAGTAACGTGAAGTTTGCTTTTGAAAAGTTTTTCATGGTGGTTTCTTTGACCAGGGGTGGTGGCGGAATGTGGCTATCCAGAGTGATTAGTTTATGGTTGGATCTAACCAGCGAGGGGTTGACCTCCGGTGTGGAACACTGGTTGCCCATGTTGTTGATGACCAGGTCCAATATGTTGTCACCTCTGGTGGGGGTGCTGACCAGTTAATCCAGGGTGTTTGATTTTATAAACTCTAAGAAATATTGGGCAAGGGAGTTTGTACTTGAGTAGTTCTCCCAGTTAATGTCTGGGTAATTGAAATCACCCAATATCAGGGTGTTTGGTAGGACCTTTATGTTTCCCAGTGTTTCCAGGAATGCGGAGTGGGGATCCTGGGACATGATGGGTGATCTGTTGCAAGCTATAATTTGAATATCAGTTTTGCCCATTGTTAGTTGCACATGGATGATTTCTGAAGCATTGTGCTGTGCCACTAACCTGGATATGTGGGTATCCTTCATGAATATGGATACTCCCCCACTTTTTGTATTTCGGTCTGGGTTTTGTGGCCGAAATGTATGGTATGAGTTGTAGCCTGGTAGTTCTGGGGTGCTCTCTGGAGCCTTAATCCAGGTTTCTATTACTGCACATATATTGATTTTCTCCATACTGAGGAATGCCTCAAGTGCGTGAATTTTGAGGTTTAGACTTCTGGCATTGAGTAGCATTACCCTCAGTTTTTTGTTACTTGTGCTATTTATGGCGGTGGGTTTGTCTTTTGAGCCTTGCCTAAAAATGGCACTATGGGGGTGGCAAGAGCCTTGGCCAGTATTCAAAAGCCTAAGGATGACAGGTGCAAGCTGTCTGTAGCGAAGCAGAGTGGCTTGTTGAGCATGTCATCCCAGGCCGACAGACACTGGATCCCCTTTGAAAGACACCAGAAGCTTAGCCAGTTGTTGAAATTGATAATTTTTTCTCTATACCATGGTATAATTCTTGGTGAGGGTAGGATGCTACTCAGGGTCAGGGTCATACCAGCCTGGGCTATGTGATCAGAGAGTTCCTCCACGTCTCTTTTCAAGTAGTCCAGGGAAGTACGGCTCAGGTCATTTGCACCAACGTGGACAGTGACCGAGTCATATTTGTACTTGTTCTGGAGTGACCTGAGTGCTTGTGTTATGTGGTGGATCCTGGCACCCGACAGGCAGCTAACAGTAACCTTCTCCTTGTTCAGCCTAGTGAGTGGGACGTCAATGTGCCTGACTGTAGAGTCACCTATTACTAGTGTGTTGGGTATGTTATTTTGCCTTGAGGGCTGTGATTGCGTGGCACACTGGTTTTGTGAAGTATGTGTTTCATGGTTTATGTTGAGGGGTGGAGGTTGCTTGGATATCTGCTTTGGAGGTCTCTGTTGCTTTTGCAGATTTTTATTTAGAGCCTCCGAGTATGTTTTCATGTATTTATGTGTGTTTTTTGCCGGTGCTGGTTTCATAGGTCTGTGATCTCCGTAATGCTTAACTTTACATAAAGATCATAAAGGAGTTAAGGAGGTTTCTGCATTTCTAATTAGGAGCCTGTCACTGCCAGTTGGTCTCATCACATTTCCTAAGGTATTTATTAAATGTATGGCTGGAATAGCAGCTCACCTGCAATTAAAAGGGTACAGGATTTTTCCCTGTCTAGATGATTGGCTCATTGCTGTCCCATTGATGGAGTCCCGATGGAGTCCCTCATTGAAGCCAGAGATAATTTCCTCAACATCTGCAATTCTCCGGAGATAATGGTCAACCTTCAGATGTCCAACCTCATTTTGGTTCACACAGTCACATTCATAGGCTGCAGGCTAGGCAGTACTATCCAGTCCGTAATCTTCTTGTTGCAGGAAATTCTTCAGACCCTAAAATCAGCCATTCACTTTCTGCTTCTCAATCCATTTTCTCCTGCAGTTCTAGTACTGAGTGTGCTGTAACTCATGGCTTCATCCATTCTAATGGTTCACTTTACACATTTCCGTATGAGAGTGGCTTTTTCAGGCACGACAATCCCAGTGTCTACACTCACTATCCAAGACCATTATCATTATTATAAATTCATGCAAGCCACACCAAAGGTGATGGCTACAGTCTCCAGTTGTAGCTGAGGGGAAACTCTTCTTAACCCCAAGCCCAGTAGTGGTGGTGGCCACAGATGCATCCTCTATGAGGTGGGAATGGCTATTACAAAGGGAGAATTATACAAGGTCAGTGGTTGGAAACAGAGGTAGTTACACACATAAATGTGTTGGAGTTGAGGGTGGTCTTGTTTGTACCAACTTCCTAAAGGTGTAATATCCATCCAGACAGACAACATGATAGTAGTTTGTTACATTAGCAAGCAGGAAGGAACCATACCCTATCGAATTTGTCAGGAAGCATTGATGGTTTGGCAATGGGTGATGGTCTCTCACCACTTTCTCTTGGCAGCACACATCCCTGGAGTCTTGAATTGCTTAGCTGACTTGCTCAGCAGGACTCTCTTCATGTCTCATGAATGGTTTCTCAAACCAGCGGTAGGCAACCAGATTTTTCATTATAAGGGTACTCCTTGCTATGATCTCATTGCCTTTTCCCAAAATGCCAAGCTCAGCAAGTTCTCTGTCTTCAAACCCCTGCTGGACAGTCACCAAGGGATGTTGTATCGCAGCTATGGCCTCCTGGGTTTCTTTATGCTTACCCACCCTCTTCCCCTAATTTTGAAGTTCCAATGGAAAGCAGTGAGGTGTAAGGCAATGGTCATCCTAATAACCCCTTTCTACTTCAGACAAGTCTGGTTTTCCCTTCTGAGCCCTCATCTTTGGGAGCCCCCCTTGGCTCCTGGATCCCATTTAGGATCTTATCACTCATCCACCGGGAAGCCTTATCTGGACATCCATAGCTTAAAGTTTACTGCTGGTTTCTCCAATTCCAATGATGGCCAAGAATGAGTCTATAAACAAAAATATGGTTAGCATCCTCACAGCTTCCCAAAAATACCACAGTTCAAAAGTTTACTGAAGTAAATGGAATGTGCCCTTTGCACCAGTAATCAAAACTATGACCTTGTCTGTGCACCTGTTTCAGACATCCTCCATTTCTTAACTTCCATTTTTCAGTCAGATTATAGTTACTCCATGATCATGGTTCAACTAGCAGCAATCTCCAGTTTTCATAAGAGATTCAGAAGTCAATCATTTGTCTCATAAAAGCCATGCAAGACATTTCCCAAAGGGGGGGTCTGCCATCAAAGATCCTCTGCCATAATGGAATTTAAATCTGGTCCTGAAGTTTCTGACTAATCCTCTGTTTAAAGCTGTATCCTCAGCAGAGCCGAAGTTTCTTTCTTGAAAGACAATTTTCCTAGCATCATCTAGTATAATTTCAGAGCTGCAGGACCTATCTTCATCCTCTCCTTATATACCATTTCAGAAACATAGGTTATTACTCATGTTTAACCCTTCTTTTAGTCCTATAGTTGCTTCGGAATCTAATATATCTCAAGCTCTTTATTTGACACTTTCTTTCCCAGCTACACTAACAGAAGTGAATATAGCTTGCATACCTTAGATGTTCATAGACAGTTGCATTTCTACTTTTACAGACCCAATCCTTTCAGAAAAGATGCTTAGCTGTTTGTCTCTCTTGCTTCAAATAAACTTGAACACAAGGTATTAAAATTTCCTCTTTCCAAATCAATGTCAGACTGCATCTGTTTCATTTATGCTAATAAAAACAAGTATTTACCTTGTAAATCAAAAGTGCACTTCACAAGGGCAATGGCTACCTCTACTGCCTTCTTTGGGTCTTTTCAATAAATGACATTTGTGATGCTGCCACCTGGTCTTCCATGCTTACTTTCATTAGCCACTACAAATTGGTGTGCTTTCCAAGTGCTAGCATGCCTTTTTGGTGCCTATATCGTTAAAGGTCTCCTGTCATTATGTCACCCAGGCATACCTCTCAACGGTCCAGATTTCTGCAGACTGTCCAGATTACTGCCTCACATTTTAAATCTATCTTTCATAAAATTTTTTGTTTACTGCTAAATCATTGAGGATTTAAGTCGGTGAATAATGACAGACATTTGAGTTTCAGACTTCATATCCTTCAGAAAAATGCATGCTGATCCAAAAACTATTACTCTTTCAGCTTTCTAACTTGATAAGAGGAGTATTTAAAAATTGTCCCATTTGTGGGGCCTTTGTCTCCTCATTCTTTTTGGCTTTGTCTAGATTTCTTGTGCTAAGATGTTGAGAGATATGCACCCAGGATATATTGTAGCTGGGGATTCTGACCGATATTGCATATCAGATGGACTGAATAAACAGGTACAAAAATTATGTACTTATCATATTGCAAAATCATTTTATTCATGTCCTTCTGATACAACTCTACCATCTTCCCCCTGCCTTCTATTGTAAGACTTTAAAGGATTGTTTGATCCTAGAGTCTCTGATTTTCAGGTAGTGTAGAGTTGATTAGTTCTTCAGGTGTCAGTCAAGATCTGAGGGAACTGGAAGAACAAATACATTATAGGAGGGAAAATTTTAAGGGGCCTTAGGATGGAGCACTAATGCAGCAAATTGGATCTGACAAGTGTCTCGGGGACCCATATGTCATACTGGACAGACATGAATTAAAGGATTTAGAGTTATGGTAAGTACATAACTTTCCCTTTTATAATTATGGGAAGCTGAGGTGATAGTAAGAATAAAGGATTTAAACTTGTTAAGAAAGGCTGGTGGAGGATGGTAAGTGGTGGCTATTAGAAGTTGACTGTTTTTTCAGGAGGAAAATTTTAGAAGGATCCATCTGGGTTCAGTCAGAGAAGGCATTTGCATGAGCAATGATAGTTGTGTTAAAGTGGTTTCTATAAAGAATGACGGTGTTTCACCTTGTCTTTTCCCAGGTCTTGCATCTTAAAGGTATTTTTTCAGAGGGGGATAGCTGCTGAAAATTGGTTTTGTATGTTTAAGCCATATTTAAGTGACAGCTATGATGTCAGGGTAGTGGGATGTAAGGAAGGTGTTTATTTGATCAAGTTTATCAGAGAAGCTTTGGGTGTTAATTAATGCACAAGTGATGATGGAGGTATGAAGAGGAGTCATGTATGTTGCATGGTGGTAGGAACCAGGACTGGATTCAGTTTTGGTTTTGAGGAAGAATATTGAGCAAGATGCTAAATTGATATAAGTGTTCATGAAATTTGAGGTGAGTTGGGGTTTGGTTGGCTTGAAGGAGATGAGGTAAAGTGAGTGCTTAGCTGAGACTGTGTGGGAGCGGTAGATGGAGAGTTGGGGTACAGGTGGGTGATTGTGGAGCTTTGTGATAAGATAATGAAGGGAAGGGTAAGAAATGGGATTACAGATGGTATACTGTAGCGGGTTAGAGAGAGGAGGAGGAGTAAGATGGTGAGATATAAAAGCATTGTTGATTAATACTGTCTGTTACCTCTACAGTAAATAGGATATTCATGCTGCTTAAACATTTAGAATTCAAGTAAGCTCTCAATATCTGTATTCCGGCAACTGGAAACTTGAACAGACATACCCATATATTTTTGTTTTTAACTTTAAGGTAGGTATATCAGAATGACATAAGGTCCTCCAACATATGGTATCAGCTATCCTGTAAAAAGGAAATAGAATCATATGGGATACAGTAGCAGTCTGTAATGGAAATATAGATGCTGTGACTCTTCATTACAAAGAAACCCTTTTCTGTTTCTAGGTCCTACATTACTGGAGAACATTTCTGTGCAACTCCCCAGTGAAGTTGTCAAAGGATCTGCACGAGCCTATGTCTCTGTGGTTGGTAAGACACTGTTCTCTTTATTTTATGAAGGATTATATAATTCAGATTTTCTGCTTTTTATTTATTCTTTCAAAAATTAACATGTATGTACTTCATTCCTTGTTCATTTTTGTTCAAGACTATATTTTTCTGGATTGCAATATTAAATATCTACATACTTTGGTTTCTCTGTTAGCTAGGTAGCCCTCTGGGTTGTAAGTATCGCATGCGTTTTTCAGGAGTGACCCAAAAGTGAGCTCAAAATGAATAAATTAATTACAAAACAGTGTCAGAAGACTGTACTCAGTGCTATAAAGTATCTGAGGGTACTCAGGCCGACAGCTTCACATGAAGTTAGCTAACTGCTTAGTGCTACACAGTTTTTGATCAAATGCCCTGTTACCTGTCCATTTATCTATTAAACTCTTAAACACCATTTTAAACATCTTTATTAAAGTAACACATTTTGAACAATGACATGGGTATACATACAGTTATAGAAAAGGAAACAAACCGCTGTAAACATTTCTCATTTGTTTTATGCATTATTCACACATTTTCATGTTTACCAATTGTAGTTCACTCCAGTACTACATAACTTGCTCAAGTCCTGCCTTCCCCTGAATTTTATGCATTTTCCTTCAGATCCCTTTTATCTCTATTTCATTTGCTCCTTCCCTATTCTAAAGATCGCATTAGAGTGCCACCTGTCCATTTTTTTTAAAGTTATCTGGAAAAAGAGCACCTCATCTGGTTCCTTGATAGCGCAAGTCAGTACTCTGGTTTTGAAGTGTCTAAAATACTTTTTAAATGTGTGTGTGTGTGTGTGTGTGTGTGTGTGTGTGTGTGTGTGTGTGTGTGTGTGTGTGTGTGTGTGTGTGTGTGTGTGTGTGTGTGCTTTCTTAATTGACAGTGTTCACCTGTGATGTCAGTGCATTTATGATTAACAAACACTGCAACCTACTTGTACCTACCTCCACTATTGCTGATTGGCTGATAGGTTTGATGGATTAAAGAAATAGCCAATCACAAGTGACTGGTGCTAAGAAGCTTGCAAAATGTAAAGAATATATACAGGGGATGTCTGTGCATCTTGACATGGTTAGACAATAATATCTGATGTTGTAAATCTTTCTCCAGTCATTATAAATAGGACTTTGTTTCCATCCTCTGAACCAATACGGCCGTTTCCAAGCTTGCGCCACCCAAAAACTCTCAGCTAAGACCTACCCATAATGCCCCTCTCCTAGTTACTTCAGATCTCGTTTGCCACATTCCTCGTCAGACGTGCTAGCCATCTCTGTCAAAGCTAAGTAGAAAATTGTAATTTTTAAGATAGTTTCTCCTCAAAATTTCTTATTTTTTAGTCAATATAGCCTTTTCTCACTGTCGCCTATAACCTACTTCTATTCCCTACCCTTTACCTTGGTAATTTAATTTCTACCATTGCTGGCACTGTCCCTCTCTCCTGCCTTTGATAG
Source organism: Protopterus annectens (assembly GCF_019279795.1). NCBI lineage: Eukaryota > Metazoa > Chordata > Ceratodontiformes > Protopteridae > Protopterus > Protopterus annectens. Next base: position 149,595,626 of record NC_056741.1, on the reverse strand, counting down.
CCTGTTCCTTATCACTTGTGGTATTTTTTAAATACCATTGTTGGTATTCTCTCACCCTTTTCTCTTCCTTCTTTTGTTTTTTTCTATACGATAGCCTTGTTGCCTTACTATGTCAGACAAAGCTAAGTTGGGGTTTAAACAGTGTGACAAGTGTGGGCGTAAGATGCCCAACTCAGTTGTGTCTACTGTTTGGGTGTGGATCATATTAAAGCTGACTGTGACATTTGTCTAGTTTTAGTAATCGTACACTTGCAGAACGTAAAAATAAGCTTATTTTAAAAGGTTTAATTAAGACACCTTTTTCAGAGGCTCTGTCTGGGTCAGAGGTCTCACCTCCTCCAAAGACCAAAAAACATAAGGCAAAATGGAGTCACTCAGTTCCTGCATCTCTGTCAGTTACAGAACCGAGTCGGCTCCATGATTCGCCGGCGCCCTCGGCACAGACTTCTTCAGCACCAGGCTCTGTATCTTCTCCCAATGTGTCGTCCATGATATTCACCCCATTTCGGTTCCAACCTCGGCACCACTAACTTCGGTGCCATCCTTGGATCCGACATTGGCTCCTATGACTGTACCTGCTTCGGCACCATCTCCGGCCATGGTGCCGATAGTTTCTTTGGCTCCATCAGCTCCTAAACTTGAATATCTGCTAAGGACAAGATACTGTCCAACTTATGACCTTTTCTTGGGGCAGAGATTAAGCCCTTTTGTAGAAAGACCTGATTCTCCTTCAGCAGCCTCCTTTAGATCCACCAGGAGTTTTTCTGAATTAGACCTAGTGCGGGTTGTGGACCAGCTTCAGGCAGCTAGGGGATTGCCCTTTCCAGCTAGACCTTCCATCCCTCTTGGCTCGGAATCTTTTACTACATCTTCCCCTGTTTATCCTCCTCCAGCCTTTACCCAGGTCCTGGAGATCTTGGTACTGATGTCCACCCCAGTGCATACTGTCTCTGCTCTGACAGCAGTTTTTCCCCTATCAGCACTGACCACCCTTGCTGCATCATCTTTGGTGGAGCTGATGCTCTCTTGGAGCAGTGCTTGGACCTTGGTACCTAGCCCGGTGCCTATTTTTTCGCTGGCGCCATCTATGAACACGGCTCCGATGGCTTCCAGTCCTCTCGGAGCTCCTCACCTGGAGGTGGGCTCCTCAGGGTGGGGTGTGACCCCAGTTCAGTGGTTGTCCTTTCCGGTTCCAGGCTCCCATCCCTCCTTGAGCAGGCCTGCTTTCCAGGTGATGGAGAGGGTTCTTGCCTCTGCAGGCTCGCAGTCAGCACCATTGACATCAGTATCAGAACCCCCCCCAGCATGCAGCTGTCCCAACCCCCTATTTCGGGACCCCGGGCACGGGAGTCGCAAGACCCCCCTTTGAAGGGAACCCCTTTTCTGGAGTCCTCCTCAGAAGATCCCACTGGGAAGCCACCCCAGAAGAAACAGTGCAAGAGGAAGCACCTTGATTCCCTGGAGGAATCTATCACTGCAGACACTGATTGTGATGAGGGGGGAAGGGTCCCCATGGTCTACCCCGGACAACATCTCATTCGGAGACATTCTCAAAATCCTCAAGCAGCGGCGAGACTGGAAGCCCTCTAACCCTTCTTCTGAGGAACTGGTGTTCTTGTAGGCCTTCCATGCCAACCCATCTACTTCCTGGGTGACCACACCACCAGATGAACTTGTTAAGCTCATTGTGCAGTGTGACTGGAAGGCGCCGGACAACTTAGAACCTTTCCCCCAGAGGCCAAACAAAATTTTATCTACACCTGAAGACCAGCCCCACTTGTCCAAGCAGTTGACAGTTGATTTTATGGCCGTTGCGGTGACCACCAAGAGGGAACTGGCAGAAGATAGTTCCACTGTCCATCCTCCAAACAGAGAGTCCCGGACCATGGACAGACTAGGGAAGCAGACCTATGCTTCAGCAACCTTCGCCATTCAGCTACTGAACTATCTGGTACACTTTACTCACCTCCAAAGAGACCTAATTTCCGAAATATCTCTCTCGTTGGTGGGGGTACTGCCTGATGAGGTGCATGACTCTGTTGCCTCACAGCTAGCTACCCTTGAATCCATCTCAAACTCCTTGATGTGTTTGATATCTCACACCACCGAGGGAGCAGCTCGAGCTGCCGCATCAGGCATTGGCATGAGACGTAATTCTTGGATGCGGTTGTGTGACTTCGCAGACCCCTTTAAATCTTCATTCATTAATGCACCTGTCAATGAATCTGCACTTTTTGGACCCAGTGTAAGAGACACACTTGTACGAAGTGAGAAAGACGGAAAGACCTTGTCTGCTGTGAGCATATGTATTTCCAACCTCCAGAGGTCCTACTCCAGGAACCAGAAGGGAGGAAAAATCTGGTTCAAGAAATCCCAAGGATCTTTTTGTGACACTTGTGGTGAACCATCCCCCTGGGGCAGTGGGGGCAACTCATCTGGAAGATGCCCTTTTTGGGGTAGAGGGGGGTCCATGTAACTAAGGCACTAGAGATTCTTTCTCTGGCAGACCCTAGCAGCGCTCCTGAGCAGTGGCCCAATTGCTTTCCTCTGGAAGCAGTCGGGGGTCATTTTCCTCTGCACCTACCGGCCTGGCATCTTATTATTACCGATGTTTGGCTGCAGAGAATAATATCCAGAGGCTATCAAATACTATTCAATTTAACTCCCAGACCCGTCAAACGAATCCTCGATGTACCACCCAATCAGAGGGAATTAGCAGCCTTAAAAATAGACAAGCTGCTAAGAAAAAGAGTCATCCAACCAGTCCCACCAGACCAGACCAGAAACGGGTTTTACTTTTTTTAGTGCCACAAAAGACGGGACTGGAGACCAATCCTGGATCTCAGCCTATTGAACAAATTTATCAAACCTCAAAAATTCCGGATGGTCACAGTACAGTCCATTCTTCCCTTCCTAGGGAGGGACAACTGGATGTGCTGTATAGACCTCCAGAATGCGTACTACCACATAAAAATGGATCACCTGCTCCTGGAGGTTTCTCCGCTTCCGGCTGGGAGACAATCAGTACCAGTTCAGAGCACTGCCATTCTGCCTCTCAAAAGTGCCCCCCCCCCCCCACCGAGTGTTCACCAAATGTATGGCAGTTGTGGTAGCTCATCTTCAGCTACAAGGATTCCAGGTGTTTCTGTATCTAGACGATTGGCTCCTTACTGCTCCAACCAGGAATCTCCTAGTTCGCAGCCTTTCTTACACTCAAGGTCTCGCTCTCCGCTTGGGGATTACAATCAACCAGGACACATCTCAAATGTTCCCAGTGCAGACACTGGAATTTATTGGAGCGGTCTTCGACACAACATCCTGTCAAGCCTCTCTTCCCTCTCACAGGCTTTCGAAAATAAGGCACCAAATCCAAGACCTTTTTCCTCAGACCTATGTACCAACATGTCTTGTACTGCATCTCTTAGACTCCATGGCAGCTGCCATTACGTTCGTACCACTGGTGAGGTTGAACATGAGAATCCTGCCATGGCTCCTTTAAGCACAATGGTCATTTCTAACTCACCCACTCGACCACATGATACGTCTTACAAAAAGTTGCAAGGGAGAAATGCTATGGTGGATGAAGCCATATACGAATCTTCGGTGTCTACCATTCTATCTTCCCCAGCCCACGGCCATGGTGACCATGGATGCCTCCCTGTTAGGGTGGGGGGGGGCATTTCCAGGGAAAGACAGTCCAAGGCACCTGGTCCCGCTTGGAACTGAGGGCATTTCTCTTAGCGTTGCAAGTGTTCCATGCATCCCTACCCTCTGGGACCATTACACTTCAGTCAGACAACATGTCAGTCATCTGGTATATCAACAAGCAAGGCGGAACCAGGTCTTACCCCCTGTGTCGGGAAGCCATGAGGAGTTGGCACTGGGTGATAGCTTCCAACCGCTTTCTTATAGCAACACACATTCCCGGGAGTTCCAACCTTATTGTGGACAGTCTGAGCAGGAACATCCTGATGCCTCATGAGTGGTCCCTCAACCCTTTAACAGTGGATCGGATCTTCCGACGCTGGGGCAAGCCCTGCTGCGATCTGTTTGCTTCCCCCCTAAACTACAAATGCAAAAGCTACTTTGTCCTGATTCCCCCCTTAGGAGGAACCCCGAAGGGGCGCTGTAACACACAATTGGCCCCCAGTTCTTCTGTATGCCTTTCTTCCCTTTCCCCTCATTCCAAAATTTCTCCAGAAAGTTCAGAGGTTGAGAAGCAAAGTGATCCTCATTGCCCCGTACTGGCCCCGTCATGTCTGGTTCCCATTTCTATGGCCTTATCTGATTCACAGCCCGTAGATCCTGAATCATTTCCAAGACCTGATATCTTATCATCAGGAACTGATTCATCCAAACCTCCACAGTCTCAAGCTCACAGCTTTGTTCCTCCACTTCCAGTGATTGCCAGGCTGCCTGACATCCCATCTCCTGTTTGTAAAATTCTTCTGGCTTCACACAAACCTTCCACCAGGAAGGTTTATTCTAGTAAATGGACTAGGTTTTCTACTTGGGCCAAAGATCAGAACATAGATCCCTTCTCTATGTCTATTCAAAAAATCCTTCAGTACCTGATGACTCTTTTACATGCAGGATCCTCTGCATTGATGATCACTTTACATCTAGCAGCTATCGCCAGTTTTCATAATGGACTTGATAATTCTTCGATTATGTCACACCACCTATGCAAGACATTTTTGAAAGAAGTATTACACGTTAAACCTCCAGTCAAGCCTCCCTTAGAACCCTGGGACTTGACTTTGGTGCTTCAATCTCTCTCAGGTCCTCCTTTTGAGCCCTTTGATTCATGTGATTTAAAATTTTTGTCATGGAAAACTTTACTTCTAGTAGCACTTACCACAGTGAGAAGAGTATATGAGCTGCAGGCCTTGAGTGTCAACAGACCTTACTTGATCTTCCACATGGATAGGGTGTCCCTTCTTACTGACCCTTCTTTCTTGCCCAAGGTTATTTCTGGATTTTCCATTAACCAATCTATTGACCTGCTGGTTTTCTTTCCTCAGCATTCTAATAGAGGGGAGTACATTTTGCACACCCTTGATGTGCATTGGCAGCTTCGTTGTTATTTGGACAGGACTAAATCTTTCAGGAAAACAGATCAATTGTTTGTGGCCTTTGCAGGACCCAGATTGGGTAAACCTGTTTCCAAAGTGACTTTATCTTCCTGGCTTAGAAATGTCATTACCTTTATCTACCAACAGAATAAGGTATCTTACCTTCCAGAATAAAGGCTCATTCTACCAGATCTATGGCTACTTCTGTAGCATTTCATTCCAGAGCCTCTATGGATGATATGATCTGGTCTTTGGTGCAGGCTGGAGAAGTTGTTTGACCGCAACTGAGCTACAAAATATAAGTATCTTTTGATTATTTTAACAGATTACTGTTTTTATAATTTAATATATATAAAGCACTTTGTCTATTCAGAATCTTCAGAAATCTTTTTCTGTTTAAAAACTTTCATAGCTTGTTGTATTAGGCTATTTTGTCCCACCCTCCCTCCCTGTTGGTGTCTTGCTCTTATACTTGGTGGCTTTGCAGTTGCCCCTACTGTGACACACCTCCCAGTCTAGTGTCATTAGCTCATTCTTCTTAATACAGAGAGAACATTTGATAAGGCCTTCTGTTCCTCCTTTTACCTTTTCAAAAGTAAAACAAAACTTTTTTTTCTTTTTCGCCTGAACCTTCTTGTGTTCTGACTGTCCTTCTCAAACATATTGGAAATATACAGTATATTTCAGAGCATTTGTTATAACTGTATTGCTATAACTGATTTAAGTATTTTTTCTGGCTTTTGAATATTTACTGCTTAGCGACTGCATCTTAGCCTGTTTATACAGCTCTGCATTCTATTTAAACTGTTTTTGTGTTGATTAACTGTTTTGCACTCTTAAAAAGTTATTTGTTGCTTAATTTTACCTGTAGGCTAACACACTCAAGTGTGCTAGCCACTTAAAAGCATTTATAGCATTTACTGTCTGTTTTTTCCTTGTCTCTGTAAAAAAAAAGAAAAAATCTCTTGTTTTCCCACCTTACTGAACTAGAGTAGTCCAGTTTCAGAGTTGCTGATCGCTGGGCTTTGTTTTTAGTTCCTGTTACTGATCCATTGCCTTATTAGGAAGGAGGGAAGTTTCTTTGCTTACCAGTGGGAGTGGGAAGCACTGAGCAGCCTTTTGTCCGAATTGGTGAAGTTTCATCCAGAACCTAGTAATCTCTTGGTAGTGTTGGGCCAATTCCTAGCTCCTTTCAGCCCCTGCTATAAAACACGCTAAACACGTGTTTTCCAGCTTGTACCAACTCTGCACAGATCCTCGTGGTGGCCTGCAGAGTGATCCAAGCAGCAGAGAGCTAAAAGAGTGACTTTCTACCAGATATAAGTATTTTTGTGGCTTTCCCACTGTTATTAAGCTAGCGACTGCATTTCGCCTGTTTTACTGCTACTTTAAGTGATTTCTGCATTTTACACTGTTTATTGCACTTTAAGTTACTAATTGTTGCAAATTGTTTCTGTAGGCTACACACTAAAGTGCGCTAGCCGATTTACAGCATTTATAGCATTTACTGTCTGTTTTTCCTTATCTCTGTAATAAAACAAAAAATCTCTTGTTTTCCCACTTTACTGAACTAGAGTAGTCCAGTTTCAGAGTTGCTGATCCCTGGGCTTTGTTTTTAGTTCCTGTTACTGATCCATTGCCTTATTAGGAAGGAGGGAAGTTTCTTTGCTTACCAGTGGGAGTGGGAAGCACTGAGCGCCTTTTGTCCGATTTGGTGAAGTTTCAGCCAGAAACTAGTAGTCCATTGGTCGTTTTGGGCCAATTCCTAGCTCCCTTCAGCGCCCTGCTATAAAACACGCTAAACTGTACTGCTGATCTAACCAGCATATCCTATAACTGAAAAGTTCATCTCTACTTGATTCCCAAGTAGACTATTCTCTATCTGTAAAGCCTAGCACTTACTCCTACAGTACTTGCACCTTGATAAAGCACTCTTATTATAGATAGTACCCCACCAGCCTAAAACCCACTTCCCGGAGTCCTTTGAAAGTTCTTTATCTACTACTTCTAGTATGTCGAGGGATCAGTTGCTAGTGTCCTCTCCAGCTCAACTGGTGAACCTGGGAATATTGAGGCAATGTTACAATTGCCTCATGTACACAGACAATCCTCTCCTTCTCCCACAAAACACAAATACATGCGAGAGATGCAACTATACGGCCAAACTGGAGGCTGAGCTCTCTCAACATAGGACTGGCAAGACCAGACAGGAGGAGAAGGCAACCACACACAATACATACCCAGTCACACATGGTACCATCACAACTTCAAATCATACACATACTCACACAAAGACATACTCGGAGGCTCTGATCAAAAATTTACCAAAACAGCAGAGGCCACCAAAGCAGACACCCAAACAACTACCACCTCACGACCCAACACATGCAACACATAGACCACACAGTCAGAGTGTCAAACAGTCACAGCCCTTAAGGCCAAACAAAATGCCAGACACACTTGTCATTGGTGATTCCATAGTCAGACACACTGACGTCCCGCTCACCAGACTGAGTAAGGAGAAGGTCACAGTAAGCTGCCTGTCGGGCGCTAGAATCCGCCACATAACGCAAGCACTCAGGTCTCTCAACAGCAGGTACAAGTACGACTCAGTCATTGTCCACGCTGGTGTCAACGACCTGAGACGTACCTCCTTGGACTACATGAAAAGGGACATCGAGGAGCTCTCTGATTATGTAGCCCAGGCAGGTATGACCCTGACCTTGAGCAGTATCCTACCTTCACCTAGAATGATGCCACAATACAGTGATAAGATGATCAGCTTTAATAATTGGCTTAAACACTGGTGTCATTCAAAGGGGATCCAATGTCTGTCTGCCTGGGATGACATGCTGGACAAGCCACGCTGCTTCACAAGGGACGGCTTGCACCTGTCACCCCTGGGCTTCCGGATATTGGCAAAGGCTCTTGCCACCCCCATAGTGCCTTTTTAGGCAAGGCTCAAATTCTAAACCTACCACCCTAGAACACCAAAAAGGAAAAAAACTAAGGGTAATGCTGCTCAATGCCAGAAGTCTCAATCTCAAGATGCATGCACTCGAGGCCCTTCTCAATATGGAGAACATCGATGTCTGTGCTGTGACAGAAACCTGGTTCAAGGCTCCTGAGAGCACCCCAGCACTAACAGGTTTCACCTCATATCATGCGTTCCGGCCCCAAAATCCGGACAAAACCAAGAAAGGAGGGGGGTGTCCATATTCATAAAGGACACCCACACCTCAAGGTTGGTGGCAACGCACGATGCATCGGAGACCATCCAGTTGCAATTAACCATAGGCAAGACTGCTCTGCAATTTGTAGCATGTTACAGGCCACCCTCTCAAACTCAGGAACCTCACATGGCCTTCCTGAAAACATTGGATGGGATAAATGTATCTCCAAACACCATCATACTAGGTGACTTCAACTACCCTAATATAGACTGGGAACACTACTCAAGCCCAAACACTCTAACCCAAAGATTCCTGGAGTTCATAAACTCAAATGCCATGGAACAATTAGTCACCATCCCCACAAGAGGAGAAAACATACTTGATCTCATCATCACGAACATGGGATCAAAATGTTCAACACCGGAAGTATACCCCTCACTGGTGAGATCAGATCATAAACTAATCTCGCTGGAGGTCCTCATCCCGCCCCCACTTGAAACAAAAAAGACCACAGTGAAAAACTTCTCAAAAGCCGATTTCACACTTCTAAAAACTAGTGTGGTCTCCTTTAAGGCCCCTGAGCCAGTGGTAAACATTACTCAAACCGCTGAATCACTTACAAATGCCTTCTACCAGCACCTACAGGACTGCATGGATCAGGCAATCCCAAACAAAACTAAGACTCTCTGTACCAAAGGCAAGCGTCCAGTCTGGTGGACCCCAGCCATAAACAAGCTGTACAACAAAAGGAGGAAGCTACTACAAGATAGAGCAAAATCCTTGAAAGGTAAGACACCTTTGATCATTATAAGTAAAAAACTAAGAGCTCTCATAAAATCATCCAAGGCAAATTTTGAGAGGAAAATCGCCAAGGACTCTAAAGACAATCATAAGGCCTTCTTTAGCTATGTTAGAAACCTAGGAGGAAACTCCCAGATATGCTCAGAATTAGTTCAAAATGATGTAAAATTACTGAACCTACACACATTGCTAACATACTGGCTGACAGGTTCAGTGCAAACTTCTCCCAAAAGGAGAGATATCTATTCCAGAGGATTGTAGCCCCCAAACATCTCCAACGCCCAGGTGAGAACTGCCCTCACTAAGGCAAAAACACAGCATCCATGGGACCGGATGGTGTCCCCGGCTGTGTGCTTCATGAACTCAACGAGGAATTAAACCCACAGTTAGGACAGCTGTTTAATGTTAGCCTCACCTCAGGATACGTACCCAAGGAGTGGCGCCTGGCGACTGTGGTCCCACTTAATAAGGCGGTGCCTCCACAGACCCTGGAAATTACCGCCCCATTAGCTTGACAAGCCTTATCTGCAAAGCCATGGAGAGGATCATAATGGAACTCATAAATAAAGACATAGGGAACTTGCAGACTTTGGATCCAACCCAGTTTGGCTTTGTCAAAGGCAGATCCTGCCTCTTAAACTTGGTTGACTTTTTCGAGACAGTCACCAAGGCCATTGATGAGGAAAGGCAGTCCATACAGCCTACCTCGACCTGGCAAAGGCCTTCACACAATACCCCACTCAGGTATCATCGAAAAACTCATCAGCTTGAATGTAAACCCATACATCACAAGATGGGTTGCAAACTGGCTAAGCGACAGAACCCACAGGGTCAGAGTTGCTGGAGCCATGTCAGACTCAAAGCCTGTCACAAGTGGTGTCCCACAGGGCTCAGTCCTGGGTCCACTCTTGTTCGGCATCTACTTTTCTGAAGTACAAGCAAACACAGGAGGGTTATGGCTGACAAAGTTTGCAGATGACTGCAAACTGGGCCATAGTCGAAAACACATCTGACACAGATATCCTCCAGAAGGGCCTCACAGAAACGGATAACTGGTGCCAGAGCCATGGCCTGAAGTTAAACGCCAAAAATGCATAGTCATACCCTTCGGGAAAAACAAGGTTACCCCTAGCTACCATATAGGTGACAATCCACTGAGCACAGAAAAGTCATCAGGGATCTGGGGACCCAGGTTGACAGTAGTCTTCGCTTGACACTCATGTTGCTAAAGTAGTTAGGAAAACCTTCTATATCGCCCACCTGATCATGAAGGGATTCACATCTAGATCAAGTGAGGTCATCGTCCCCTGTACTCATCACTCATTAGACCTATGATTGAGTACAATGCCCGTTCGAATGTATCTGACCAGACACCTGATGCAGCTTGAAAGGCCCCAAAAGTTCCTCACCAAAAGGCTAAAGGGTCTCAAATATATATCTTATGCTGCCCGACTGAAAGAACTCCAGCTTTATTCAGTCTCATACCGCTTGCTCAGAGGTGACCTGTGCCTGACATATAAGGCCATGTCAAACCCAGATTTGATGAATATGCTTCACCTCAAAAATCTAGATCCCTCAGAACCACAAGGGCGGAGACTTAAACCTTGACACGGTTATAAATAGAACGTGCTGGAGGGACAGATTCATCACCCAGAGACTCCCTATGCTGTGGAACAAAATCCCGGTACATGTGAGGCAGAGCACCTCGCTGGCCTTGTTCAAGAGGAATCTTGACCAATGGATGGGAGATCGCAGATATACCCCAGGGATTACTTCAGTGTCACTGCTTGACAGAGGCACAGAAAAATGATAGGCATAGTTTTTATTCAAACTAAAGGGGTGGCGAAAGCCACATAACTATGGGCTAGGCTTATAAATGCCCTTGGGCAGATAGCCTAGTATGAACCTATGAACCTATGAACCTATATCTGCGCAGCAGCCACTTAGGCAAGACCTCATACCTTTATCTCTCATTACAAATTGGATTTGGCCTCTAGGGGACGGGCATCTTTTGGCTCTATGGTGCTCAGGAATATCCTTCCTTAGGGCCACCTAGGACTCAAGTAGCTGGGGACTCTGTCCTATTTGTAATGAATGGACAAAGATTTACAACATCAGATAAAGAAGTTATGTCTTACCATAACGTTCCATCTTTGTCCATTCATTACTTCCCACCCTCCTTCCCCCTGCCTGGACTCCTGGTGGACTTTAGGAACTCCTGGTTAGGGTATTTGCTCAGACAGAGCATATTATATAGGGTTGGGCAAACTTGATCTGAAGTAATTAGGAGAGGGACATTATGGGTAGGTCTGAGCTGAGAGTTTTTGGCTGGCACGAGCTTGGAAATGGCCGTATCTGTTCCGAGGATGGAACCGAAGTCCTATTTGTAATGAATGGACAAAAATCTACAACACAGATGGAACGTTATGATAAGACATAACTTCTTTTTATTCTTCATTGGAGTGGCTAGAGAATGTGCCTGCGTGCTGTTATTTGATGACAACTACATTTGCTATTTTTTTCACACTGCTTAATTTCTGCACTCAACAATTCTGGACAAAGCCAAAATAGCAGGGGACAAAGGCCCCCAAAAAACCCAAAGAGTTGGTATTGGCATGTATCTTTCTGAATAATAAGAAGCAATGTCTGAAATGTGTGGCATTATTGTCCAGCTATAGTCCTTGGTGATTTACCAGAAATATCACATTTATATGATAGTAAGATATAAATATGAGGCAGAATAAGGCACATGATAGTTAAGGTTATAATAACCTCAGCCACAGCAGTGGGCATTACCTGTACTTCAGCTTAGCACAAAGAAAGATAAGACCTTCTTTATTTTCATTAAAAGTCAAGAAAGCTATGAGTGTTTATTTATTAATTAATTAATGAGTTTCAAAATGAAATTATGTGCTTCAGTGCAAGATAAGTATTTGTGTGTGTGTGTGTGTGTGTGTGTGTGTGTGTGTATTTGTTTCTGTGTGTTTCTGCATATGTATGTGCATGTGTACATATAATCGGTGTCAATCTCCTAGCTCATGAACAGGTTCATTGGTTTGTGGTATGTATTAGAGTAGCTTCCTTTATAGACCATTTTGAGCCTAGACAATTTCTATTCCAAATGTGAGAATCAAACCCTTTACTTTGTGTTTGTGAGGTAAGCACCTTAACCATTTTACTAACCCTCCCAAAAATGGAGGAAAAATATGGACACATCTTAAATATTGTTCTAATATACTTGCTAGAAAGTTGCTAGAATAGCAGACTTTGCATTAGCATTCATTTTCTGAAGGATATAAAGTTATGAAGTCTAAAATCCAAATGCCTGACATCATTTGGTGACTGCAGTCCTCAACATTTTGCCAGAAACTTACAAGGAACAGAGTGTGTGTGTGTGTCTGTGTATGTGTATGTCTGCGTGTGTGTCTCTGTGTGTCTGTGTCTCTGTGTGTCTGTGTCTGTGTCTCTGTGTCTCTGTGTGTGTGTGTGTGTGTGTGTGTGTGTGTGTGTGTGTGTGTGTGTGTGTGTATAGATTTACCCTTCCTTGACCAGGTTACTCCCACTAAGTCAGTAGCCTCTTTTCAGTGGGTATACCAGAGGAGAAATTTGGCCTGAGCATCAGGGAACTTCTCTTCCTCTTTTTGGTTATGTAGCCAGAGGGCCATGACTGGAAGGAAGTGCAATGGAGAAGGAGGTTGAGAGTAAGTGTGAGCATTGCAGTTTCAAGGTTAGGTCTATCCATCCACACACCTTACAAGTGTTGCCCCAATAACAGAAAAGTACCTTCTTTTTGATAAGTCCCATTGCTGCTGCTACTGCTGGAACTGTCTGGGTATCTTTCTTCCACATTGCTCTTATTTCTGCCTGCAAATCCTGGTATTTTATGACTTTGTGTCTCTTTGTACATACCACTCCAATCTCTGGGTGTAGCTATTTCAGTGATCAATGCTACTTTTGTCTTCTTTTCATGGACCAGTATATCTGGTTTTCTCGCATCCATCTTTTGAATTGTTGGTAATGGGTGATCCCATGTGATATAGATTTCATAATTTTTTGTGATGCTTTGTGGCTCACATTTCCAGTGTTTTTCAGCTGCTTCAAAATTATAATATTTGCACAAATGCCAGCACAACAGTCTTGCCACATTATTAGGCCTTTCAGTATACAGTCCTTCTGTCATTATTATATCACACCAGCAACAAGGTGTGCGAGTGTTTCGAATTCTGTTTCAGAAAACCTATATTTGTCTGTTTCTTCCACATGTTCAATGAACTTTGTAAACCAATGTATACGAAGTCCAATATCTTGGGCCACCAATATTAACCTTTTGTATTTTGGTTTAAATTCACCTCTCCTTTAACCATTCTTGCATTCAGTCCTGATCAACATGAGGTTGTTCCAAGAGTTTCCTATACTTTGAAACTACATTTATGCATTTTCCATATCTGATCCTTCACCTTATATTTCTGATATTTTATGACTTTTTGTCTTTCTGTATGCAAGACAAAAAGTCATTGGGTGTAGCGATTTAAGTGATCAATGCTACTTTTGTCTTCTTTTCGTGGACCACTGCATCTAGTTTTCTCACATATATCTTTTGAACTGTTGGTAATGGGTGATCCCATGTGATGTAGACTTCATCATTTTCTATGATGTTTTGTGGCTCATGTTTCCAGTGTTTTAAATTGGGTCTATGACAACCGATTGAAAAGTAATTTCCACGAATGGCATATAGATCAAAAATGCCATTAATCAAAATCATTTTTGTAGGGGGCTGCACCCCTCACACCCCCCGCTAAATATATATTCCAACAATATTGCACTACAGTGAGGAAAAGGCAAAATTTCCAATCTTCACTGGACCACGTTCTCACAACACCACTTTCGATTAAAGGCATTTTTGATCCATATGCCATTCACATAAATTACTTTTCGATCGGTAGACATAGACCCTTTTTCATCCACTTCAGTACCATAATGTTTGCACAATCCCCAGAGCAACAGACTTGCCACATTATTATGCCTTTCAGTATACAATCCTGTCATTAGGACGTCACAACCATCAACAAGGTATGCAACTGTTTCCAATTCTGTTTTACAAAACCTACATTTGTCAATTTCTCCCACATTTTTAATGGTCTTTGTAAACCAACATGTACGTAATCCACTGTCTTGGGCTGCCAATATTAACCTTTCATGTTTTGGTTTGACTTCGCCTCTCCTTAACCATTCCTGTGTTCAGTCCTGTTCAGCATGAGGTTCTTCCAGAAGTTTTCTATACTTGCAGCTATACTTATGCATTTTGCACATTTCTTGTCTTCTCATCTGATCCTTCACCTTATATTTTTTCTTTTGTTTTTTGGCACATTCAGTTGCTGCCTGATTTTTATCTACTTCTGGTTTGATTTCTATTCCTGCTTGACACCAATATGTTTCTGCCATACTAAGCAGGGAAGTCATCTTAGACTTATTCTCTTTGTGTTTCAAAACTTTCACTACATTTGGGTCTTGTGAGGTCAGCAGATATATGTACAGTCCCACGATTGCAGATCTATACATGTAATCAATTTCGAGTAGGCCCCCATATCTCCTTCGGAAAGGGGAATATATAATCTTGGTGTACACTGATTTTTATAAATTATTTGGTAATAGTGAAAGCATCCTTCTTGTTTTCCTGTCTAATCTATCCAATACGATTTGGGGCCAGTCAATCACTCCAAAACTGTAAGTTGGGACAGGAAGGGCCAATTGGTTTATAGCTTGAATTTTATTCTTAGTCACCACTGTTTTCAGGATTAATTTAATTTAAGTCTTCCAAAGTACTCCTTACCAACAAAAATGTCACAGGATACCTTCTCTTTGAAAAGAACCAGACACCAGGCAGGGTAAGGTTATAAGCGCTTTTGTTTCCTTTATTCACACTCCATACAAACGGAACTTCATCAGATACAAAACCTTACACACTTCCCCCCCTTTTTTATATACAATTCAATTAATTAATCACAATCAGTTAACTTAAATGAATTAATTAGTTAAGTGTGCTCTCAAGTTAAAAACACATTAATATGTTCTTTCTTTAAAAATATATAGCTATGTATAATACATGACTAGTTCTCCTATAAAAAAACACATATATAATAAACATTTCATCTGTTAAGAAAATATATTTATAAATAACAATGCATATATTAGATACTAACGTAATTGCTTCTATATTCAACCACTTATACCATTTTTATCTAATCTCATCTGCCTTTAAATGAAGCAAGCTCCTTAGAGAAATTCTGTCATTGATACCAGGAAAAACTGTGGAATTCAACAAAACATGTCAGTGCGTTTCCCTATATTCTAAAAAACAGGGCCATTTACACCCCCCCCCCATCTACCTACCTTTTCTAATACACAGAAGAGGAATTTTTTTTAAATCCTTACAGTTTATACTGTGTCTAAATAAGGCATTTGTTTTGTCTTGTCTCTTAATTGCATAAATGTGTTGGCAAATCCGCTTTTTTAACTTGTTTTCCGTTTTTCCTATATAATATGCACAGCATGACTGGCGCAAGGCCACGTAAACAACTCCTTTTGTATTACAGTTATAATTCCCTATTGTGACCCTCTATCACTATATTCCTGCATTCATAGATGTACCTACATTCCGTACAGCCATTGCATTTCCTCATATTATCTAAAGGAATCCTATCTTTCTTCCTTTCAAATAGGTTCTTAATGTCGAGTCCTCTTCTGAAAACAATTTTTGGTTTATTACCCAGTTTTTCAGTTAATTCATATGCCCCAAAAACACAATTCCAGTTCTTTTCCACCATTTTATGAACCTCTGCGCTATCCTCATTATATGTGAATGTGAATAGCATGTTAAAAGAATAATGTTGCTTGAAAGGTTTGAAAAATAGACGGGGATGTATTTTTATTTTTGCTTGATGTAAGATGTTCAGATAAAAGGAAGAGGGTGGGATTTGAGATGATATAGAAAAGTGGTTTGGACTGTTGTGATGGATATATGTTCAAGTATTGCAGTATTATTAACCAACAAACAGACTGAAATGTTAGATATAATGGTGGTGGTGGTGTCAGGAAGAATTTTTGTTTGTAATGTAAGAAAGGGGCAGAAGGTATGTAGAATAGTAGTGTATGCATATACAAATTCAAAGGTATATGATAGTAAATATGTCTATCATAGTGAGAAACTTCAATTGTAATTCAAAAAGGGTAAAGGGAAAACAGCACAAGATGTAAAAGTGATGTGAAATGCAGTAAGCAATGGTAAGTTAAGAACAGGTAAATGGTGAGAATATTCTTATATGAGGGGGTTATGTAAAACAAAAATTGATTATATGTTTATAGATAACATGAAATAAAATACAGAATTAGAGAAGCAAAGTGTAATATCACATGGTTGCATGGGCAATAATAGAAGAGAGAATGAAAATATAATAAAAGAAGGCGATGATTAAATCGATGAAAGGAAAAAATGCAGGAATGGAATGTTTTAAAAAAGAAAGCGAGCAACTGTTGGAAGATCATACAATGATGAAGATTTTTTATGCGTATCTGGCAAAGTGGTAGATGATGTGGAAAAAAATTAAGACAATACTTTAATAAATGTAGAAAGAGAACATTGGTATAAATGCAGATGGAATAAAGAAACATGAAAAAGAACGAAATTTAGTCAAACTATTATTTGAAAGAGGGAAAATAAGTTTCCACATTTTTAGGAGATAAAAATAAATACAATGGGTAAAAAACGGAGTTAAATATAAGCAATAGAAAATTATGGATATAGTTGAAAGGCATGTACAGAATATGTATGAGAAATTAATGTAAGAGGGAGTGTCTGGAAAGCAAAAAAGATGAAAAATGAAGTAGTGGAAAAAATGGGAGAAATAATCAAGAAGAAGAAGTTAGATGATCATAGGAAGTTACTGCAGGAACATGGGTGGAATTCCAGGGATGTATATTCTATTTCCCATCCAGTTTTCCAGGTTGTGTTTAAAAAGGGGTAAAGAAGTACTCTGTCTGACATGGAGAGGGAGTCTATTCCATAGATGGGGGAGTCTTTGGTACACAAATCTGTCCTGCCAACAAGTCTTGTTGATGTCACAGACCAGGTTGAGTCCGTGTGTTTGGGTTTCTCAAGTGGAGCTTGATTTGTGGATATGCAGCAGTCCCATCAAGGCGGGGTCCGAGATCATCTTGTATGCCAGACAGAGGTCACCTCTGAGGCGTCTGTATGAAACAGATAGAGGGAGAGGGTTTTAGCCTATCTGTATATGTTAGATTTTTGAGGCCCTGGATTCTCCCGGTGAGGAACCTCTGTGGACTCTCCAGCTGCTGCATGTGCTTTGCAAGGTATATGCCAAATAGGGCATTGTACTCAATAATGGGCCTTATAAGGGAAGAATACAGGGATGTTATGACCTCCTTGTTCCTGGATGAAATACCCTTACTTATGAGGTGGGCCATGTAGACAGCTTTCTGCACAATAGAAGCAACATGGTGATGCTATAAATGAGGGTGAAGAAGAATATGTACCAGGTCCAGAAGGATCGTGGCATACTTTTTATAAAGAAATGTGAGATAGTGAAAAGGATGCTTTTTTTCAGAAATTTTGAATGAATGGTTAGAGGAAGGAATAAAAGAAAAAGATGTATAAGGTAGTTATACAATTTATATGGAAAAAGAGGGAGGGGAGAAATACAAAACTAAAAAACAATTATATTGGAAAATACTGACTATAAAATATTTATAAAGATTAGACAGAAAAGAATGACAGATGTCATGAAAGAAGAACTGAATGAAGGAGCAATTCAGAATAAAGGGAAGAGTAAATTAAATGCTAATGATGATTAAAGACTTGGTTGAGTGTAAAGATAAGGTGGTAGGAGAAGGAAAACTAACAGTATGTGATGTGACTATGGAATTTGATAGTGTTGATCATGAAGAAATGTGAGCATTTTAAAATAATTTGAGATAGAAAAAATAGGTTAGTGAGGACATGTTATGAAAACTATTGTGTGTCTGTGATGGTGAGTGGATGGATGGGTGGATGGATGGAAGGAAGGATGGCTGGATGGAAAAAAAGGTAAGACAGAAGAGTGGTAAAGGAGAGTTGCCCACTGAGCATGCAGCTGTTTCTGATAGTAATGGATAGTAATTATGCAGTTTAACAAACATGGTTTAAAGCTGATGGCAAAAATTATAGAACTTTATGATGTTAAAATATGTGCATTGATAGTAGAGACAGAGAAATTGAACAAAGATATTCAAGATTTGTTTCCACATTATGACAAGTTGTATGTTAAACAAATGGAAGGCATTGAAAATAAATGTGACAAGCTTTTTAAAAGAAAGTGTAAAAAGACAGAAAGAGACTTAGCAGAAAATGATGGTAAAAAAGCTTACCCATTAGTAGACAAACAGGAAGGAAAAAATACAGTGGTCCTATTAAGAGAGGACATAATAGTAAAACATGGAACCAGCCCCCCTATACAGTTAACAGGCAATAGTTTAAACAAACTAAACATAGGAAGAATTTTTTAAGGAATCAGTGGGAGAAGGGGAAATAGGAGACAAGATAGAGGGAGAGAGACCTCAAAAGCAGTGGAGAACTAGGGACAGAGAACATTGGTAAAGATGAACCACCCTGATGGTTTAGATAAGATACACCAAGAAGGGATAGTAAACACTTATAAAGGATACCATATTTATAATTATACTGATATTTTAGTATAAGGGACATATTTTATGAAGAAGATAAATACAGAAATTCAAACACTCTTTGTTAAGAATTACATCTAGTAAGTAACCCCAATATTTCTGATAATAGTGTTTCTTTTTTGTTTTTGTATAAACTAGTTTGTGAGATGAGATATATTTAATAGCAAGGTTGCTAAAGCCTTCCCATGTGACTGGAGATGTGACATTCCAATTTTTAGTGATATAAAACTTAATAAGGGCACACATTGTGATATGGACATTTTTTTTTATTTTTGGAAGTTGAGTCGTGTTAATATGCAATATAGCTGTCTCCCATGACAGGGTTGATTTTTCATATCCCATCTTCTCTAACCTAGCTCTTAAACAGCACCATAGGTTGTGTACCTTGCTACATTTCCACACGACATGGAGAATATCTGCAGTTTGGTTTGGGCAGTGAGGACATATAGGTGAAAAGTTGGAACTGAACTTATTTAGTTTCAATGGGGTATAGTATACATTGTTATTTATCATAATTTGTGTATATAGCAGCTTCTTAAAAGGAATGAATTTTATCGTATTCTCAATGGCCAGTCTCTTATTTTCATCTGTCAGAGATTGTTTTTTTCTTGTCAATAGTTTGAAAATAATAGAGAAT
The DNA here is from genome assembly GCF_019279795.1 of Protopterus annectens. Lineage (NCBI taxonomy): Eukaryota > Metazoa > Chordata > Ceratodontiformes > Protopteridae > Protopterus > Protopterus annectens. The sequence goes on along the minus strand of NC_056741.1, from coordinate 149,576,205 downwards.
TCCAGTGTTTTATATTCATTACAAGTTTATATGTCCTAAAAACTGTTTTCCCTTTCATCTCAAGGTTTTCTAGTATTACCCAAATCCATTATCTCATAAATGCTAAATTCTCACAAACACAAGTCGAATTGCAGGATATTAACCTGCAAGTCGACTTGTATTTGTAAGAATTTAGCATTTATGAGATAATGGATTTGGGTAAGAATAACAGCACATTTCTTAGTAAGATTTAGTTCTAGTCTTATTTGTTGTATATTGGATTCTCTCCATTGGTATATTTCCCATACTGTGAGATCTTTTATCAGAGAATAATTTGTTAGATTTAAGGGTTTATTGTTTATTAGTAGGTTGGGATTTAGGTGGAGTGGTTATATAAAGGCAAGAGCATCTAATAACTGCAATGATTTAAAACATTTCTGTGTAGTAAGAATCATGTATTTAATTAGTGGGTGAATATTCTTTGTAAATATGTCATTTTGATTTAGGTTTAAAAATGGTAGGGATTTGCTGTTATACCCAAGGAATTTCAGTTGTTCAGACCAGATTTTGGTCCATTGGGGTGTCCAGGTATTTACATACGGGTCATGGCTTATCTGTATTAGTCTGCAGGCAGTAATTATGCTATAATAGAGTTTGAAAACAGGTAACCCCAATCCCCCTTTATCTTTGGTAAGTACAAGTTTGTCATTTAATTCTAGTGGATTTGGGGTACCATAAGAATTTTGATATAGCTTTTTCTATATCAAGGAAGAATTTTGGGGGAATATTTGAAAAAGTAGCATTTAAATGAAAGAGTATTCTTGGTAAAAGGTTCATCTTAACAACACTAGCTTTTGAGAGTAATGACATATTAATATTCTTCCACCTATTGATGTCACTTTCAATACCGGTCCATGTACACAATAGGTTATTCTTTATCATATCCTTAAAGTCAGGAGTAAATATTATTCCTAGGTATTTTATCTGGTAACTTATCTTGATCTCACTCATGGGAAAGTAACATTCCTTATGACCTATAAGATTCATGGGAAATGTGTGGGATTTGTTTAGATTTAAATTATAGTTAGACATTTCATTGAACTCATCTATAGCGTTAAGTATTTTTGGGAGGTCAGTAGTGGGAAGTTGAAAATATATATTTAAGTCATCAGCAAAAGCAGAGAATATACAATCTGTATTATAGATTCTAGGTATGTGGATGGAAGTTTTTTTGTGAAATAAACAGAAGGAGAGGTTCTAGATAAAGATTAAAGAGGTATGGGGAAAGAGGGCAACCTTGTCTTGTACCACTGGATAACAGTATAGGGTTAGTTTTGTGCTTATTTATCTGAATAGTGGTAGAAGCTTTCTGATATAGAACCTTAATTATCCTTATGAATTCCTGAGGAAAACCATATAAAGGCAAAATATTAAATAGGAAATGTAAATTAACTCTATCAAAAGCTTTGGTTGCATCCGCTGTGAGGACATATCTGGGGCATTTGTCACTGTTAAGAAGTCTGATAATGGTATCTAAAAGAAGAGTGTTATCACTTATACTGATATTGTGCTCACTAAAGAGCACTTTTCCCTTTTTATGAAAGGTTTAAAATATGTTCCAACACAAAAGTTTAGTTATACTGATGTTATTTTATAGTTAAAAATATTTATGAAGAAACTCAATTTAGCATATATTTTTCAGAACCAAACTACAAATGGAAGAAAGGTAAAGGAAGTCAAGATGAGAAGTACCTTTAACCCACCGTTAGAACCTACTTTAAGTATACTAGAAAAATCTATTACAGATTATATATATGTATACAGTAGTACTGCGGTGGTGGTGCTGCGGTAGCGTTGTCGCCTCACAGTTAGACGTTGCCCGTTCGATTCTCAATTAGGGCGTCTTCTATCTGGTGACATGCGTGAACTGGCGTTCCTTCATTGAAGGTTGTGCATTGCACGTAAAAATCTACTGCCAATCATTAGCGGACCGGAGTTCCGCTGTGGCGACCCCTAACCGGGAAAAGCCAAAAGACACAACAAAATATATATATGCACTGAAAAGTAAAGAAGAAAAACAGAGTATGTCATATAATTTGACCAAAAAAGAACAATAATTATTAGAGCAGATGACAAATGATCATTCTAGCATAGTCATGCAGCCAGATAAGGGAGGGGGGCAGTATTATATGGGGCATTGTAATATTCTCAGAAAATATTTGAGATGCTTTATGACACAGAAACATATTCTAATGCCTCCCTTAATGAAATAAATATAGCACATTGCCACATTGACTATTATTTGGAAGAATATTTGATAGATGAAAGAATTTCATCAGAGATTTACAATTTTTTGAAAGTTAGACATCCAGTGACAGCCACTATTTTTGGGATTCCCAAAACACATAAAGGTATGGAACATCTTAAGTTTAGGCTCATAGTGGCAGGACAAGGTTCTAATACCTACTCTTTTGGGGTGGTGATAGACAAATGGCTTAAACATTTTTACAACAAGGTAGATCACCTTTTGAACGAGTCTTGGGACTTCCTGGATAGGCTAAAAAATTAATCTCTGGGGGGAAAAAAATCCTTTCTTCTGGTGGGTATAGTAGACTTATATACATCCATTCCAAAAAGTGAAAGAAATAGAGTTCTTTGTAGAAAGTATGAAAAAACATATGGACTTTTCTGATGATAAAATAAGTTTGATATCTGAATTTATGGAACTTGTATTAGATTATAATTACATTTACTATGAGGGAGAATATTTTAAACAGAATAAAGGTGTAGCGATGGGGGCATCATGCTCCCCCATTTATGCAAATATGATGCTTTTAAAATAGGAAGAAACTACAATTTTCCCTAGTGAGTGGTGTGGATATATTAAAATGTACATGCATTTTTTGTATGATGTATTCATTTTGTGGACAGGAATGGAAGAAAACAAGAGATAATTTGTAGAATTTTTGAACAATTCATCTAGTTTTTTAAATTCATATGCGCCAGTAGTGTAGAAAGCATTAACTGTTTGGATACATTTATACAAAAAATCAGTAAAGGATTTAAGTCCAATGTTTATAAAAAAACACATTTAGTAATTCCTATTTAGTGTATACTAGTAATCACCCCCACCATCAAAAAAATAATATAGTCAAAGGTCAACTAGTTAGAGTTGCCCGTATGACTTCTGATGAGGGAGACGTAGATAGAGAGTTACAAAAAGTAGTACAACTATTTTATGAAAGAGCGTATCCAGCTAACATAGCGGAGAAAAATGTAGAACATGTTAAAAGTGAGTGGGGTAAACATTTAAACCACTGTCAGGTAATGTACTAAATGTACTACAGGAAAAAGAAAATTTGGAAGAGGAGAAACAATTTCATAGGGTTATGGTTATCCCTTTTTGTGAACAAGTCAAACAAGTGAAAAAGATTTTTGAGAACAATTGGTCCATCCTTAAAAATAACCCTAGAATATTTTCAGTTGTTGAGAAGGAACCCACTTTTGTATACAAAACTAGGCTCAATTTAAAATGGGCATTTGAACTCACTAACAAAAGTCAGGTAGTGGGTAATAGTGGTACAACAAGATGTGGTGCTTGTGCACAATGCAAGTTTATACAAGCTAAGAATATGGTAACCCTGCAAAACCTTTTGAAGTCTGAAGTTTTCTTTGAAAAAGGAAATTGTCAAACATCAAGGGTGATATATCTGGCAGCTTGTAAAACCTGTCCAGCTTATTACATAGGCAAGACAGAAAGGCGTCTTAGGGACAGAATATATGAGCACCAGTACCAGATTGCCACAGTAAGTATAAATAATGCCCTATATAAACATTTATTAGTATGTGCAAATTTTGTTCAGTTTTTGTTTGGTATTGTGGAGCGAGTAAGACCAAATCCTAGAGGGGGAGATTACAGGAACTATACAGAGGAAAGAGAAATTAAGTGGCAAATAAAACTAGCTGTGACCCATGCACCAGGTCTTAATGAAATGGTATCTCTAAAAACAGTATTAGTGAGGAAAGCTATCTCATAAGTATTGTGTATCTTAGTTTGTGTGCGTGTAGGTGGGATGTAGGGGTTGGTTCATCTACTCAGTATATATATGTTTTAAAGCAAGTCAGTGGATAAAATGTGGTTGATTTTTTTTATCTTAAATAATTTTTAAGTTTATATTTGATGAATGCCTTGGAATTTGAAAAGTTATTTTTTATAAATGTTGATCTGATGTTGGTAATATTCATTTATTCCTTACTCTTGGGATTCGGTTCCCACCTCGGAACAGAGCCGGCCTTTTTTCAAGCTCACGTCAGCCACAAACCTCTCGAGCTAAGATTTTACCCATCATGCCCCTCTCCCTGTTACTTCAGATCTTGTTTGCCGTGTTGCTGTTCAGCCGTGTCGAGCCATTCCTCTCCAGCTAAGTGTATATTTTTGATAACTTTTGAGTTTTTTCTCACAGAATTCTTTTCTTTTTTTTTACTTTATTAAGTCATATCTTCTTATTCTTTATTACTTGTACCTTTTTGGTATCTTCTACTACCTTTGTTGTTAGTCTTTCCTCGCCCTCCCTTGGGCCTTGCTACAGTGTGTGTGCGTGTGCGTGTGCGTGTGTGTGTGTGTGTGTGTGTGTGTGTGTGTGTGTGTGTGCGTGCGTGCGTGCGTGTGTGTGTGTGTGTGTGTGTGTGTGTGTGTGTGTGTGTGTGTGTGTGTGTCTAGTTTTTGAATATTTTGTGGATATAATGTCTGAGAAGAAAAGGAGTCCAGGCTTTAAGAAGTGTTTGCAGTGCGGACACAAACTGCCTCACTCTGACATGCATGACTTGTGTGTTTACTGTTTGGGCGTGCCTAATCTCACAGTGAAGCTGCCCTGTCAGATTTGTAAAGGTTTTTCTGCCAGGACTTTGAGCGAATGTAAAAATAAACTAGTACTAAAGGCCCTTTCTGCGAGGTTATTTCTGGGTCGCAGGAATCTTCTCCTCCTTTCAAACAACATAAGAGGTCTAAGTCTCTTCCATCTTCTCTCTATGGAGACCCTAAGGAATTGAAACATAAAAAGGCTAAATTGTCAGAGTCGTCGGTGCCAGCAGCTGCTTCAGCACCGACTCACTTGACCCTGTCTACGATTATGTCTGCTGGTCCCTCTACACCGTTGCTTTCGATGCAGACATTAGCCTTCATGGTGCAGACTACTATGGCACTGACTAGTTTGGTGCAGACTTCCTCGGCACAGATTGATATATTGGAGCAGACGCCTTGGACGCTGACAGTTTTCTCGGTGCAGACCCCCTCGGCACCGACAATTTCTTCAGTGCAAGCCTTTTCAGCACCAGTGGTTTCAGTGCAGACAACACCAATTTTAACAACACCATTCTCAGTGCAGGAATATTCCACACCATTGATTTCAGTGCATACAGCTTCTGCGCCAGCTTTAGTGGTGCAGACTTTACAATCACTGCCAGTTTCGGTACAGACATTACCTATACAGACACCTTTTTTCAGTGGTCATGCTAGCCCTTTTTTGGACAGGCCCAAATCGCCTTCAGGGCTTTCAATGAGGTCTACCAGAAGCCTTTCTGAACATGATGTGGTGCTTCTTATAGACCAGCTGCTTTTGGCCAGAGGAATTCCTGCTCCTTTAAAAGTGTCTCTCCCCTCTGGAGTTGATCATCCTTCTCCACAGACTACCACCTATACTCCTTCGACCTCTGTGAAGGTTTTGAGGCATCCCTCCTCAGGCAGGCCAGCCTTTCAGGCCTTGGAGAGGACACTGGCCACTGCTTTTCAGCTGCCTCTGTCTGAGATTATTACTTTCTTTGAGCCTCAGCTGTCTCAAGTCGCAACCCCCAGACACTGGGCGCAAGAGTCTCGGGCCATTCTCCCCCTGGAGACCCTGTCCTTGCAGCCTTCCCCAGAGTCTCCCACTGAGGAAGTCCACTGAAAGACTACATATAAGAGGAAGCACATGGACTCCACGGAAGAGTCATTGACCAAAGACACAGATTACGATGATGGGGAGGGGTCCCCACATTTACCTTCTGACAATCTTTCCTTTGGTGACATCCTTGAAATTTTAAAGCAGAGAGGTGAATGGAAGTCCTCTAACCCTTCCTCAGAGGAGTCTGTGTTCCTGCAGGCTTTTCATGGCCAGCCTCCTACCTCCTGAGTTACCCCACCTACCGATGAGATCGTCAAGCTCATCATGCAACGTGCGTGGAAGTCACCGAACACTGTGGAGGCCATACCTCATAGGCCAGACAAAATCCTTTCTTCCCAGAAGAGTGCCTCCATTGGTCGAAAGGTCTCCCAGTAGATGCCATGGTGGTGGCTGTCGATACAAAGAAGGAACTGGTAGAGGAGAGCCAGACTGTTCACCCACCCAGTAAGGAATCCTGGGTGGTGGACAGATTAGGGAAGTGAGTCTTTGCATCATCAACCTTTGCTGTGAGGTCTTTGAACTACCTGGCACATTTCAGAAGGCTACAGAGAGACTTGGTGTCAAAACTGTCTGAGACCTTGGCAGGAGCAGTTTCTGATGAGATCTGAGACAAGGTGGCCTCTCAGTTAGCGACCATAGAATTGGTTTCCAATTCATCAATGTGTTTAATATCACACACTACTGAGGGAGTGGCGAGAGCTGCGGGTGCAGGCATAGTCATGAGATGCCATGCCTGGATGCACCTTTGTGACTCTGCGGATCCCTTCAAGGCTTCCTTCCTTAATGCCCCTATTGAGACCACTACTTTGTTTGGGTCCAAGGTAAAAAATACATCGGCCAGATGTGAACAGGATAGTAAGACCCTATCTGCCATGGGTGTCCGTTTATCTTCTCCTCAGCGGTTCTACTGTAGGAATCAGAAGAGTGGGAAAATGTGGCATAAAAATTCTCAGGGTCCTTTCCGTGTCTCTCAGGCTGAGTTTTCCCCTAGAGGTGGGGGGGCGGATTCTAATGGAAGACGCCCCTTTTGGGGCAGGGGAGGTCTGCAGAACAGGGGTTCCAGGGAATCTTTGTCTGGACAGCACTATCAGCGCTCCTGAGGAGCAGTCTGGTTGCTTTCCTCTGGAAGCATTTGGGGGTCATTTTTCCTTGTACCCTTCTGCCTGTCAAACCATAACCACAGATGCTTGGGTACAAAGGCTCATCACCAGGGGATACCATATTCCTTTCTTATTCACTGCCCCCTTACCCAGTAGCTTACCTGACATGCCACCCAGTCAAAGGAAAGCTGCAGCTATAGAGATATCAGAGCTGCTTCAAAAAAGAGTCATCCAAACAGTCCCCCCAGACCAGACAGGATCCGGCTTCTATTCAAGATTCTTTCTGGTGCCCAAAAAGACAGGGGATTAGAGACCAATTTTGGATCTCAGCGCCCTAAACAAATTCTTAAAGACAGAAAAATTCTGGATGGTCACGGTTCAGTCTGCTTTCACTTTTGGAAAAAGACGATTGGATGTGCTCCATAGATCTTCAAGACACATACTACCACATAAAGGTGGAAAGGTGCTCAAGAAGATATCTTCACTTCCAGGTGGGAGCCAGTCATTACCAGTTTCATGTACTGCCCTTCGGACTCTCTACAGCTCCAGAGTGTTCCTAAAGTGCATGGCAGTAGTCACAGCTCACCTGCAGCTTCAAGGATTCCAGGTGTTTCCCTACCTAGACAACTGGCTCATTACTGCCCCAACAAGATATCTACTGGATCAGGTCTTGACTTGCACCCTAAACACTGCACAGCAGCTCGGAATATCAATAAACTGGAAGAAGTCAAACTTTACTCCGTGTCACTCAGAGTATATTGGAGTGATTCTGGACAGAATGACTTGTACAGCCTGTTTACCAGATCATGGAATTCAGAGGATCAAAGAACAGGTTCAGGCAATACTTTCATAAACTCTAGCCTCAGCTCGATCCATTCTTCAACTGCTGGGATCGATAGCAGCCTCCATCACCATAGTCCCTCTAGCAAGGCTACACATGAGGCTTCTTCAGTGGCTGCTTCTTACTTAGTGGTACCCATCCCAGCACCCCTTATCTTTTCCGATTCGAGTAACAAAAATTTGTAAACAGGACTTGCTCTGTTGGATGTCAAACAACCCTCACCAGTGGTCTCGCCCCTTCAACCCTCATCAGCCCAACACCACAGTGACCATGGATGCCTCCCTGATGGAGTGGGGTGGCTGATTCAGGGAAAGACAGTCCAAGGCACTTGGTCACAGAAGAAGGCCCATCTGTATATTAATGTCCTAGAACTGATGACAGTGCTACTAGTGTTGCAAGCATTCCAATCGATCTTTCCATCAGGGACTATTGCAATTCAGTCAGACAACATGGCAGTAGTCTGGTACATCAGCAAGTAAGGGGGAACCAGATCATACCCACTCTGTCGAGAAGCCATGAGAATATGACAATGGGCGATAGCCTCCAACCGTTTTCTGATAGCGATGCACATTCCTGGGAGCTCCAAAGTGATAGCAGACAAGTTGAGCAGATGCATTCTACAGCTTCATGAGTGATCTCTCAATCCTCTACAGGCGGTGAAAATTTTTGACCCCCTGGAGCCAGCCTTGCTGCGACCTATTTGCGTCCCCATCCAATCACAAGTGCAGCAACTACTTTGCCCTGATCCCCCCTCGGGAACAGTCACCGAGAGATGCTGTAGTCCATGATTGGCCCTTGGGTCTGCTATATGCCTGTCCTCCGATACCCCTCATTCCCCTGTTCCTCAAAAGAAAGCACGTCGGTTGAAGAGCAAAGTGATCCTCATTGTTCCATATTGGCCTTGACAAGTTTGGTTTCGCTTCCTGTGGCCTCATCTGCTAGATCGACCATGGATTCTCAGTCCAACTCCAGAGTTGATCTCTCACCTGCAGAATCTGGTTCATCCAAACCTATCCAACCTGGAACTGACAGCTTAGTTTATCCACTTCCAATGATTGCCAGGTAGCATGACCTATCTTCCCTTGTGCATGACATTCTGATTGCCTCTCATAGATCATCCACCAGACTATTCTACTGCAGCAAATGGAAGAGGTTTTCTCTCTGGCTACAAGATAAACAAATCAACCCTTTTACAACCCCTGTTTCTATTGTGCTACAATATCTTTCAGACCTTTTTAAATCAGGGGTAGCAGCCTCCACAGTTCGTGTTCATTTGGCTGCAATTTCTAATTTTCATAATGGCTTCCAGGACTCTTCCTTAATGTCACACAGAATTTGTAAGACCTTTCAGAAGGGAGTAACCCAAATAAAGCCTCCATTCAGAGAACTTGTTCAACCTTGGGACCTGGCCTTAGTCCTTCAAGGGTTGAAAACTTCTCCTTTTGAGCCTGCATCTACCTGTGATCTAAAGTATCTGTTATGGAAACCGTTGTTCTTAGTTGCTATTACTTCTGCCAGACATATTTCTGATTTACAGGCCTTGTCTATCAAACCCCCCTACCTCATCTTTCACAAGGACAGAGTTTCATTAAAGACCAATCCGACCTTCTTGCCCAACGTCATTTCTGAGTTATCTATCAATCAAACTATTGATTTGCTAGTGTTCTTCACTAATCATTCTAACAGAGGGGAATATTGCCTGCATACCTTGGATGTACATAGACAAATTTGTTTTTACCTAGACAGGACTAAATTTAATAGAAAATCTGACCAGCTGTTTTTGGCCTTTTCTGAGTCTAGATAAGGTTGTCCAGTTTCTAAAGTTACTTTAGCCACTTGGTTGAGAAATTGTATTACTTTAATTTATGGCAAGAATGGTATCCCTTTACCTGGCAGAGTAAAGGCCCACTTTACAAGATCAGTGTCAACTTCTGCATCCATCTATGCTAGAACATCTTTGAATGACATTTGTGCAGCTGCAACCTGAGCTAGGCCTCATACCTTCATTGCTCATTACAAATTGGACTTGGCCTCCAGAGGCAGAGCTTCTTTTGGTTCTATGGTACTCCGGAATGTCCTTCCATAGGGCCGCCCAGGGAACAAGATAGCTGGGGACTCTGTCCCAAGAGTAAGGAATAAACGAAGATTAACATCGGATAAAGAAGTTATATCTTACCATAACATTCCATCTGAGTTGTTTCATCTTCGTTTATTCATTACGGCCCACCCGCCTTCCCCTCCGAAGATTTCTGGTGGATCTCATTTGTCCTTCTGTCCAGTTGTTAGGTCATGTCTGACCAGAGGTAGCCTCGGCTTCATTTTTCCAACTTGCAAACTAGATCTGAGGTAACAGGGAGAAGGGCATGATGGGTAAAATCTTAGCTTGAAAGGTTTGTGGCTGACGCGAGCTTGAAAAAAGGCCAGCTCGGTTCCGAGGTCGTAACCGAATCCCAAGAGTAATGAATAAACGAAGATGAAACAACTCAGATGGAACGTTATGGTAAGACATAGCTTCTTTTTTGTTAAAATGTTCTTGTGTTAAAAGGTGTTTGTAGTGCATTTCATTTGAGCACTAAGGTAGTTGTATCTTTAAAGGATTGTGAAGGGTGATGACATCACTAATTTTTAACAGTATTTAAAGGGTGCACCATGGAGTGCAGTTAAATTCTGATGAAGTCCTCAGTTTCAGGGGATGAAAGTGCTCAATCTGTATCTTTGTATGTTGGAAGAATAAAAACAGCTTGGACTGAAGGGTTTGGCTTAAAGTTTTTCCTACTGCTTTACCATGTATGTTTTGGACTTTTTTTAGTTATGTTTTACACTGGTTACTTTTGGTTTTTATTTATTTTTTTTTATTAATGATGCAGTTATACCAATATGTGTCCCACATTTTCATTATGCAGATAATTTTACAGCTGTCATTTGGACTACATCCTTCATTCACACCCATCATTCTTTGACCCATTACTACTCTAGATTTCTTTCAAGTTTAGCATTAGTTTTCCTAAAGACCAAAATTTTCGACCTACATTTTGTTACAACCCCCTGTGATCCCTGAGCAATCAGTTCCCTCCTAAGCCCTATTTACTGAATATATTTCCTTTTTTGCAGCCCAGCCAGAGTCAAGACTCTTAACTATTCATCCTTCCTGGGGGAGCTATCCTTTTGGACCAAAGTATTAGAAGTAGACAGGGATGAATGTAAATGTGAGGACCCAGCAGATGGCCAGCGAGTCATTGTATTTAATATACTAGTTCTGTTTTCTTTCTTCCTTATGAAAGCAAGCATGCAGTACAGAGCATCTTAGCACCTAAAGGACATGCTTCCATATAATAATCAAAGGAGTTACAAGGCCATCTAGTCGCATAGGTTCCACACCTCTCAACTTTCCAGATTTTCACAGAATGTCCAGATTTTTGCCTCATATTTCTAGTTTGTTCCTCATAAAATTTGTAAAATCACTGCGGATTAAAGTCATTATAAAATTACATACGTTTGAGTTTCAGATATTATAACCTTCATAAAATAGATGGTAACACAAATCCTGTTATTCGTGCAAATTTAAAATCTGTCCATGTTTTTGGCTTTTATCCCACCATTCTTTTAGGCTTCGTCCAGATTTCCTGTGCTAAGAGGTTGAAAAGTATAATAGTTTCATAGATACTTACTAGAGTATATATCTGTGAAAATCTTAGGAAGCATAGCCTTACATTTCCATTGTAGGTTTTAGCCCTAATATTTTCCATATGAATAACCCAGAAGAGGACAGAGTAAGGATGTGTTGGAACATTTACTAGTTACCCCTATCCATAGGTTCATAGGTGTGTACTAGGCTAATGGCCCTGGAGGCTTTTACAAGCCTAGCCCATAGGATTACCCTGGCATTGTGCCACCCAATCTTAGTTCCCAGAACCTCTGTCAAGTAGAGCCACTGGAGTGATCCCCAGGGTGAATTTTCTGTTTCCCATCCACTCATCAAGATTTCTCATGAAGAGGGCCAGTGAGGCACTCCGCTTGACATGTATGAGAAGCCTGTTCCATAGCATGGGCAGTCTCTGGGTTATGAACTTGTCCCTCCAGCTTGTTCTGTTGCTTGTGGTAATGAGATTGAGGTCTCTGGAGCATGTAGTGCGGAGGGACTGGGATTACTTTACTATACTTTAGATGTAGCATTTCTAACAGAGCTGGGTCAGACATGGCTTTGTAAGTCAAGCACAGATCACATCTAAGCAGGCGATATGAGGCAGAGAATAGTTGGAGTTTTTTGAGTCTGTCCACATAGGACAAGTGTTTAAGGCCTAGGATCCTCTTTGTGAGGTACTTTTGCAGCCTCTCCAGTTGTTGCAAGTGTCTAGTGAGGTACATGCCAAATGGGGCATTGGACTTAATGATTGGCCTAATGAGGGAAGAGTAGAGGGAGACAATGACTTATTTCTTCCTGGATGCAAAACTCTTAGTAATGAGAAGTGCCACATAGAAGGACTTTCTGACCACAGTGGCAATGTGGTGGTCAAAATAGAGGTTGCTGTCAATCTGTGCTCCCAGATCTCTTATGACACCTTCTGTGTTCAGTGAACTACCATTGATGTGGTACTTCATGGGAACCAGTTTTTTCCCAAAGGGGATGACGACACACTTTTTGGCATTGAGATTAAGGCCATGGTTCTGACACCAGTCACTGGTCTCAGTGAGGCCTTTCTGTAGGATGTCAACATCACTTGGGGAGTTGATTATGGCTCCCAACTTGCAATGCTCTGCGAACTTTGTCAGCCAAAGTCCATTCGTGTTGGCCTGGACTTCAGAGAAGTAGATACCAAACAGGAGAGGACCCATGACCAAACCCTGTGGGACTCCACTTGTCACTGGCCGGCAGTCTGACTTGGAGTCAGCTACTTTCACAGTGTGGGTTCTATCTGTGAGCCAGTTTGCAACCCACCTAATGATATATAGGGGTTGATGCCTAGCTTAATGAGTTTATGTGAAATTGTTCGATCTCGCCATTTGTTCTTACACACGGGTTTGGAGACGATCCTCGGCTCCGAGTCGGCCACTTCACAAGCTCTGCATCTAATAGATAGCTCGAGGCACAGACTATATCCGATGATCCTCCTCTACCATCCCCCAGATCTAGTTTGCCGCTCCAGCTGATCGCATCGAAAGGAGAGCTTGGGCCAGTTAAAACTTTCAATTTTTTCTTTTTCTAGTTTAAGAACTGTATATATATATATAGTGTGTGCACCTTTAGCAGGTTTTGTGGCCTATAGATATTTTATACATATAATCTTAGGGCTTAGGCCTATTTTTCTTTTTCTGTCAGGGCTCTGACAGTTAGTAGTAGTAGAACTTTAGTAGATTTTTTCTAGTATATCGATAGTTACTATTTGTGTGCAGTGTTTTGATATTTACTCCCTTATATAGTCATATATCTATATTTACTATAGTTGTTCATAGTTATACTAGGACTATTAAGACTACTAGACTGTTGCTAATTTTTAGCTGTTTATATTTCTTAGTAATTTAGTGTTATAGTGTCTTAGAATAACTTTCTTGCTTGATAAAGTTTGTTCCCTGTCAGCTATGTCTGAAAAAGTTAAATCAGGGTTCAAAAGGTGTCAGTGTGGACAGAAGATGTCCATTACTGACAATCATGCTCCCTGCGTCTACTGTCTTGGCCCTCTCCACCTGCAGGAGGACTGCTCTATTTGTCACTCCTTCAGTAGAAGGGTCATGATGGAAAGGTGCAGGAAGCTGATAGAAAGGGGCTTACTAAAGCCTGAATTTCAGGAAGCCTTGGAAAAGGCTGATCAGACATATAAGTCTTTGAAGGGGTCGAAGACTTTGAAGGTATCGGAGCCCAGGTCATCGGCTCCGAGTATCTCGTCTAAGGTTCGGTCGCTGGCTCCACAGACCTCAGGGCCGAGCACTGAGCGATTATCTCTCATCGAGCCTCAGCTCTTGGAGCCAGTGTCGGAGGTGCCTCCACCCTCGATCCTTCGGTCGGTGACATCTTCGGCCCCTTTGACCCGTTCTTCCAGACCTTTATCGGATATTGACATGAATCGTGTGGTACAGAAGCTCATGGAGAATACAGCTCTGTCCAAGCTAATTGCAGTTTCGTCCCAGTTGGTTTCGAAACTGGAAGCCCTCCCTGTATCTCCAGCAGATCCTCCTCCAAGACCCTTCGAGTCTTCAGAGCTGGGAGAAGAGGAACCGATGATCGTGGAACCCTCGGCGCCGAAGCCTACTTTTGTGCGATCGGCATCACTGACCTCGACTCCTTCAGAGCCCATCGAGGAGTCACGGAGCCGACGGTCTCTCCTTGGTTCCGGGGCCGAGAGTCAAACCGAACTGTCAGTTCCAAGTCTTCCTCTCGCAGCCTCGGCTCAGATTAGTTCAGCTCCATCCTCAGGGTCGGAGCCCGTGGTCCCGGTTTCGAGGAAACTACCATGCTCTTCGGACCCGGTGGAGTCCTTGGCCCGGGGCTCCGGTGCCTTCGACGTTATGAGGAAGGTCTTGTCTGAACAGACAGTCACCTCATCAGAGTCATCTTCTCCTTCCCCTAAAGGGCCGCGTTCTGTTTCTGTACCAGCGATCCCACCCAAGCGTAGAGACCCAATGCCTCAGCCAACCCCAGAGGTGTCCCCTGTTCCTCGGAAGCTTCACCAGATGCCACCTCTGATGAAGTCCTGAGGAAAAGATTGTGCAAGAGGAGGCACATTGATTCTCCACAAGAATCACTCACATCGGATACCAATTTGGAGGAGCCAGAGGGGTCCCCACGGTCCCCCTCGGAGGATGTCTCGTTTGCTGACATCCTGGAGATCTTGAAACAGAGGGGTGATTGACAGACCATTGCCCCCACTGAGGATGAATCGGTGTTGCTGAAGGCATTTGGGGCTCAACCTTCTACCTCCTGGGTGACCCCGCCCTTCGATGAACTAATGGATCTGATAGCTCGAAGGGCGTGGGAGACTCCAGATACAGTAGAACCAGTCCCTAGGAAGCCAAACAAGTCTATTACTGCCCCCCGAGACAAGGCTTATCTTACAAAAGGAGTCCCAGTGGATGCTATGGTGGTAGCAGCAGCCACAAAGAAGGAAATGTCTGAGTCATCTTCCTCTGTTCATCCTCCTAATAAGGATTCCAGGATTATGGACAGATATGGGAAGCGCGTTTTCAGTTCAGCAACTTTTTCCATGCGTTCGCTGAACTACCTCACGCATTTTACACGACTTCAGAGAGATCTCATTAAAGAGTTGGGAGATACTCTCCAGGGTAACATAGATGCTGCTGTCTCCGATAAGGTAACAGCACAACTTAACACCCTCACTTCGATAGTAAACTCATCCATGAGGCTCATCTCGTATGCGGCCGAAGGGTCGAGTAGGGCTGCAGCTTCAGCGATCGCTCTACGGAGGCAATCCTGGATGCGCCTTTGCTCCTTTGCGGAAGCCTTCAAGTCTTCCTTTACCAATGCCCCATTCGAAGGTGCCACCCTGTTCGGTCCCAAAGTAAAGGAGACTCTCACTCGGTGTGAGCGAGAAGGTAAGACCCTGTCTGCCGTAGGGGTCCGTTTTTCCGCCCCGTCCAGACCATACCCCAAAGGGCAAAGAGGCAGAAAAATGTGGTTCTGAAAGACTCAGGGATCTTTCCAGCCCACACAGAGCGACACCCCCTCCAGAGGCAGAGAAGGAGGCAGGAATGGAAGACATCGCCCAGGCGGCAGAGGGGGTCCGCAGAACCAGGGCGACAGGGATAGCATCCCTGGGAAGCCCTTCCAGCACTCCTGAAGGGAGGCCCGACTGTCATACTCTGGAGGCAGTCAGGGGTCGCTTAGCTTTATACCCAGAGGCCTGGCTAAGTCTTACATCGGATTCTTGGGTAAAAAGCGTAGTAACCAGAGGATACAATATCCCTTTTATCACCATGCCCCCCCCAACAAAACAGATTTCCAGATGTTCCACCCAGTCTGTGAAATCAAGCAGCCATAGAAATAAAAAGGCTGCTCAAAAAAAGAGGCATCCAACCAGTCCCGGCGGACCAGATAGGATCTGGAACTTACTCAAGGTTCTTTTTAGTTCCAAAGAAAACAGGGGACTGGAGGCCGATTTTGGACCTCAGCAAACTCAATACCTTCGTAAGGAAGGAAAAATTATGGAAGGTCACGCTACAGCCGATCCTTCCCTTTCTACAGAAGGACAATTGGATGTGCTCTATATATCTCAGGGATGCTTGCTACCATATCAAAATGGCCAAAGCGTCCCGAGATCATCTGAGCTTCCGGCTGGGAGCCAGTCATTTCCAATTTCGAGCACTGCCCTTTGGTCTCACCTCAGCCCCCAGGGTGTTCACCAAATGCATGGCAGTAGTGGCGTCTCACCTGAGGTGGTTAGGATTCCAGGTGTTTCCATATCTAGACGACTGGCTCCTCACCGCCACCACCAAGCATCATCTGTTACAATCCAGGGAATACATGAACAACCTTTGTTCCCATTTAGGGATCTCAGTCAATTTCGAAAAATCTGCCTTATCGCCCTCACAGCATATTTCATTCATAGGGGCGGAATTACTACAATGCTGATCAAACTCCCACAAACAAGAGTATCAACCCTCAGAGACCAGGTCGCTATTCTGATTTGGAGCAGAAAAGTTTCTGCGGCACAAGTGCTGAAAGTGCTGGGCTTGATGTCAGCCACGTTGATTGCAGTTCCTCTCGGCAGGATGCACATGAGGATCCTCCAGTGGCTGCTCTTCACGCAGTGGTCGTTCCAAAAACTCCCTCTGTCTCACCACATCTCGATCATGGAATCTTGCAAGCGGGATCTTCAATGGTGGCTAAATAGACAGAATCTGACGATGGGTCATCCGTTTGTATTACCCAGTCCTATAGCCGCAGTAACCACGGACGCTTCCCTGATGGGGTGGGGGGGACTTTTTCAGGGGAGAACAGTCCAAGGAGAGTGGTCCAAGATAGAGTACAATCTGCATATCAATGTTCTAGAGCTGAGAGCAGTGTTCCTAGCATTGCAACACTTTCACGAGTTTCTACCTCTAGGAACAGTGGCAGTTCAGAGGGACAATATGTCGGTGGTCTGGTACATAAACAAGCAGGGTGGAACCAGATCTTATCCATTATGCAGAAAGGCCCTGAGAATTTGGCAATGGGCAGCATCCACAGGTCATTTTCTGATAGCAACGCACATCCCAGGGTTATCCAACGTCATTGCGGACAGGTTGAGCAGAACCATCCTGTTACCTCACGAGTGGTCCCAAAACAACCAAGTGGCGGAAAGGATTTTCCACACATGGGGCCAGCCTTGCTGTGATCTTTTTGCATCCCCCTTGAATGCCAAATGCAGAAGCTACTTTGCCCTTCTTCCCCCTTCGGGGGGTGCCCCCAGGGATGCACTAGTGCACGATTGGCCCCCGGGTCTCCTGTATGCTTTCCTTCCTGTCCCCTTGATTCCCAAATTTCTACAGAAAGCCAGGAACCTGGAAAGGACGATCATACTCATAGCTCCATTCTAGCTTCAACAGATCTGGTTTCCCTTTCTTCGTGCCCACCTGATGGAGGAACCATGGATTCTGGCCCGGAGCCAGATCTTTTGACTCACTCATCGGGAGTTCCTCATCCGTCCCTACGGCCCCTCAAACTGACAGCTTGGCTGCTCCACCTCCCAATTTAGCCAGGTCAAAGTTTTTGTCTTCTTCAGTACAGCACATCCTCCTTTCTTCTCACAAACCTTCTACCAGAAAACTATACAAAAGCAAATGGAAACGTTTTGCTTACTGAGCGTCAACACAAGGATTAGATCCCTTGGTGGCCCCTATACACAAAATTCTAGAATTTTTATCCACACTGTTTCATGAAGGGACCTCTACTTCTATGATAAGGGTGCAATTAGCGGCCATATCGAACTTCCATGTAGGTGAAGGGGATTCTTCAATTATGTCGCACAGGCTTTGTAGAGCCTTCATGAAGGGTACCTCTCACCTTCGACCACCCATCCGCGAACCGGTTTCCCCATGGAATTTGAATTTGATGTTGTCTCAGCTTATACTACCACCTTTTGAGCCAGCGTCAACATGTTCAATTAAGTATATGTCATGGAAGACCCTATTCCTCATCGCTATTACCTCGGCTCGTAGAATTTCAGAGCTACAGGCATTCTCAGTCAGACCGCCATACATGATTTTTCACCCTGACAGAGTTTCCTTGCGTACTAATCCGTCCTTTCTCCTAAAGGTATGCTCTGTACTTAACATTAACCAATCCATTGAAATACCCACATTTTTCAAAAATCATTCAAACAAATTAGAATACATGCTACACAAGTTGGATGTACATAGACAACTGAGATTTTATCTGGACAGGACAAAAGACTATAGAAAATCGGACCAACTGTTCATGTCATTCGCGGAGAATAAGAAAGGCATGGCTGTAATCAAGCGGACATTATCCAAATGGCTTTCGGACTGCATAAATTTTGTTCATTCTGCTTCAAAGCAATCACTTCCATTCAAACCTAAGGCTCATTCTACTAGGGCCATTTCTACTTCTTCTGCCCATGCCGCTCTTCTTCCGTTGGATACTATTTGTGCAGCGGCTACGTGGGCAAAACCTCATACGTTTGTCACTCACTACAAAGTAGACAGGTCCTCCAAGGACAGAGCACCTTTTGGTTCCACTGTACTCAGGAACGTTCTTCCATAGTCACCCAGGGTAATGGAGCTAGGGACGCTACCCGTGTGTAAGAACAAACGGCGAGATCGAACAATTTCACATAAAGAAGTTATGTTCTTACCATAACGTTCCATGTGAATTGTTCATCTCGCCTTTGTTCTTACATCCCCTCCCTCCATCCCCCACCACGTTCTGGAAGAACGGGTATGACTAGTGTCTGGTTGGTTTGTCTACGTTGCCTTCTCTACCCAATCCTCAGTAAGTAGCCTATTGTCTATTTGCCTATCTGAGGGTGGTTCTAGTAGTATTTAGCTTCAAGTGTGTGTGATGGCATGAGAGTTAGACTCAGTGATTAGTACTGTTTTCTGGTTCTTGCAAACTAGGTCTGAGGAATGGTAGAGGAGGATCATGGGATATATACTGTGCCTCGAGCTTTCTATTAGATGCAGAGCTTGTGAAGCGGCTGACTCGGAGCCGAGGATCGGCTCCTAACCCGTGTGTAAGAACAAAGGCGAGATGAACAATTCACATGGAACGTTATGGCAAGAACATACATTTTTTCTATGATTCCTGAGTGGGGAATGGTATCAAAGGCCTTGGTCAGATCAAGGTAGGCTGTATGAACCACCTTACAGCTCTGGTGACTGACTCAAAGAAGTTGACCAGGTTGAGCAGGCATGATCTACCCTTCACAAAACCAAACTGTGTGGGATCCAGAGTTTGGGGATTCCCTATATCCTTGTTTATTAGGTCCATGATGATGCATTCCATAGCTTTGCATATCAGACTTGTCAGGCTAATGGGGCGATAGTTCACAGGGACTGTAGTCGCTCCTCCCTTGTGGAGAGGGATGACTGTAGCAGTGCGCCATTCGGTAGGGACAAAGCCTGAGATGAGGCTGTGATTGAACAGGGCACACAGGTGAGGTGCCAGCTCAGTCTGTAGTTCATGTAGAACACAGTAGGGATATTGTCAGGTCCCATAGAAGCTGTATTCTTGGCCTTGGACATTTCTGTTTTAACCTGTGCAGCAGTAATACTGGGTGCCTGTCAATCTACTGGTATTGTATCCATGGGGAACATAGATGCTAAAATGAGGTGAATTTTCAGTTACCCAGCCATACATCCAAATTATGCTTGAATAAAGTAAGAGAACTACTTTACTTTATATGGCGTAGAAGACAGTTCCACAGAATACGTATTCTCTGTGATCCCTACCTGTCCCTCCAATATGTTCTATTAATGTTGCAAAACAGATCAAGATCCTTTGAGTGGATGCTCATTCTACCATAGGACTTGCAAATGTGTAATAGATCTGACAGGATCAGGTCTGTTGTGGCTCTATATATGAGACAGAGGTCACGTCTTAGTAGCCTATATGATATCGAGAAGAGAGACAAGTCGTTGATGGTCTGCATAGCTGTTGTGATTAAGGCCCTTGATTTCTTTTTCTAGTAGGAAAGCATTGTGATCACTCTAGTTGTGACAAGTGTCTAGAAAGGTACATAGCGAATTTGACATTATAGTACAGTGGAATGATTACATCCTTGGACCTGGATCATACCTTTAGATATAAGCTGCGCATTAAAAAGGGCTTCCTTACAATAATGAATATATGAAAATCAATGGATAGCTGGTTGTTGACATAGGTTCCTGGATTCCTGAGTAGAGGATCAACTATCAGAGGTGTGTTGTTACAGTGATAGCTACAAGGGAAGCCATGCTTGCTGAAGGATGCAGTTATACATGTCTTGGCATTTAGTTTTAGCCCTTGAGTTTGACACCAGCTATTTATCTTGGAAAGGTCCTCTATGAGGATTTTGTTTTTCTCTGGGGAGTATAAGATGGCACCAAGTTTAGAGTCATCCACAAGGTTGGTCAACTATAAACCCTTAACATTTGCTTTAACCACTGACAAATAAATGCCAGACAGGAGTGACCCAAGTACTGATCATTGAAGTGCACTGCTTATGACAGGTCTTTTGGACGAGATAGAGCCACCCACCCTAATTTCCTGGGTTCTGTTTGCGAGCCACTCTGCTATTCAGTGAGTTACATACATGGCCACTTCTATTGATGCCTTGCCAGTACCCAATCTCAGGCTGTACCTGCTTTATCAAGGATGACTAGGCCAATCAGTTCCAAGGTAAATTTGTAAAAAGCCATCCAATCATCCCGGTTCTATTTGAAGGAAGATAATGTATTGCTACCCTGCTTAACCTGCATGAGAAGTTACTAATGTGTCACATGCTATATACTTCTGTTGGTGGACTAGCACTGTTAAAACTTGTAAGGATTACCAACATCCAGTTATTATTATACAGTTTTGTGTTTAGTATCCGTTCTCCCAACAAAGGTGAGTTGGCTTCTAATCACTCAATTATCTTCTTCTAGTCAACCCTCCAGCTCTTGATTTTGCTTACAAACTGAGGCAGTGGGTTGCAGAAGCAGGCACACTGTTCCCCTCATACCCAGCCAACCTGGCTAACCTTTTGACAGCTCTAGTAGTCCACAACGCATCTCATGAGCACTTTGTAAATCTAAAACATAGCTGAGCGTCAAAAGACAGGAAAGGAATGTGCATGTCTTCTTTACACTGTTTCTGAGGAAGAACAAGATGCTGTTCAGTTTTTATTTTTTTACCTAATAAAAGTTGCATGAACTGAATTTGTTGTTACTGAGGTTTTTGTTTTCAGTATTTATTTGTTTTTATGTCTGTGTTTTCTCTTAACTTTACAACTGCTCATATTGGTGCTGTATCATTTTATAGAAGCAGTATAAAAGCAAGGAAATGTACAAATATTATCATTTACTTTCTACGGTCTACATTTTTAAACACTTTTCCTTATAAAATGTACTTCCTGTTTCTTATTAAACCTGTTAGGTATTTAAAGTTCCGCACATTATCCCCTTTTTTTCCTCAACTCTTAAATAAATATATTTAAGTCCTGATATGACTTGTCCTAGACAAGTCTGTCTGCTATTAATTTACCGTTTCATTAGTTGCAGATTGAACTCCTGGGAGTTATGTGCGTTATTTTGCTTATAGTCTTATGGACTGTTTTTACCCAGCCTACACCCTGAAGGAAAAGGTGTGTGTGTCTGTGTGTGTGTCTGTGTGTGTGTTAGGGGCTCCAGATGAAGCTATAATGCCTCAGGTAGGTTATCGATAGCACATCACTGTTAATTTATTTTAGGTAATAATTGTGTGGAGACATTTTAGATTTATTGGATGCCCTCATGCCCTCAGAGACCTTTTATGTCTACCATAACCTAGTTATGTTTTGGTCAGTATGCATTATATTCAGAATTTTATTCTTCATTTGATAGAAATAAACTGTTTCCATTTTGCAACTTTTCTGAATTCCAAAAGCGTTAAGCAGTTGAATGACTTTTGTTAACCTTATGTTCATGCTTTAAATTGTCGGGTGAGTCCATACCCTTTAAGTAGAAATGGACCTGCCTCTAGTTCCACTGGACTCTCATTGCCCACCAAATGCCAAACTAATCCACAAGTAAACACCAGGAAGGTACTCCAGAAGAATAAGCAACGCTTTTGTCCAGTAGTGAATGTGGACTTCTTCAGAACAATGTGAATGTGGACTTCTTCAGAACAATGTGAATGGACACAAATAAGCTTTAAATAATGTATGTCAGTTATGATGTTAACAACCATCACTTCCTGTATTAAATACATCCTTCTATACAAAAAATAATAAAAATATAGAAAAAAATATAAAGAATGAGTCTAAAATAATAAATTCATCATAGTTTAGCAACACATTACTTTAAAACTGAATTAATAGGTTTTCTTTCAATCCTGGTGGAACACTAACATTTAAATGTACCTGCTACATGAATTCATATTTCTCAAGTGTTTCCTCTTCCACTTGGATTCTTAATGCATTAAAATTTAGTTTTTTTTGTGCAAATAAGTGAATATTTGCTTTAGGCACTTTGTTTTACATTGCTTTTTTATATCATGCTTGTATGTTCATCTTCTTAGGAATTTTTCTGTCGTGTCTATATAGTATGCTGGATATGATTCACATATTGCTGTAAATACCATGCATCTTGACTCACAATTGCAGTATTTTTTTTTATTTTATAAAACCAGAACCATGTATTTTTATCTGATTAGCTTCAGAAATATAAGGACATTATGAATAATGTCCACATTTAAAATTACTCACATTTTGTAATGAAATTAGGCTAGAGTATTCTGTATAACTCAACAATTCTTTTCTATTATGTCCTTGAGAAAATGTAAACTTTTGTGTACCCCCTCAGTTATATTATTCTTATTCCCATAATGCAAAACAAATCACATTCTTATTATTAGTGTCCAGAATGTGATTAACATTTTCCAAATATTTTATTACCATATCTTTAAATATTTTGCTCTTTTGTGGAACTATTTTAATTCATTGATAACAGTACCTAGTAATGGATGTTATATACCTTCAGATCTTTTTAACTTTACTTCTTCTGTTAGCTCATTCAATAATTTCCCAGGATATTTTTGTTTTATACAAACATTTTCAATATTTCTATTTCAGAGATGAAAATAGATTTTTCAGACACCATTCTAGCTAACCATACTAAATGACATTTTACAACTTTTTTTTTTTTGGATAAAAAAGATGATCACTCTCAAATTTAACGTATGTGTTGGACAATGTAGGCTTACAATGACTACTAGAGGCAACGCTGTTTGTATCATTATGCTTAATTAATAATACATGTACGTAATTAATTTTATCAAAAGAATGGTTAAATGTAAATTTTAAAAAATTCATAGTATGATTAATATAATCAATAAATTCCATTGATTCTACTGAGTTATTGTTCTATATCAAAAAATATATCATCCAGAAAGAGATTATATATGTCCTGTTTTTTCACAGGAGTTACATATATTTTTGCCCCCCCCCCCCAAGAAATAATAGCTATATTCACAAATGTGGAGGCACATGCTGTGCCCATTGCTGAACCATAAGTTTATCTAAAATATTCCCCTTCATAAAATGTACAGTTATAATTAAAATTAAATTCTATAAATATATTAATTAAATAAATAATTAGATTATTTAAAAATCATAAGACGAAATTATTTCATTAAACCAATTCATTCCTGTTGCGTGGAGTACTTGTAAAAATGCTCCACTGTGTCTAGAAAGTGCCAGTGTCTCATTTTTGCTTTAGTGCACTTCTTATTTATCTTAGTGCTTACTGGTGCATGGTCTGAAATTGTTAATTATATGTGTTTCAAAGTTTTTGATTAAATACCCATACTCTTTTTTTAATTTCTCCAAATCTTTTGGGTTTTTAATACCATGACGGGAATAGACCCCATTCCTAAGTCAAAGCACGATTAAAGTTCATGAAATTAGTATTGTTTCAATCTTTGATGTCAGCCAGAAGTGCTCTTCACAGCACCCACAATGTGCCCATTAATACCTCCTGCAGTTTGTACAGGGTTGCATGTATTGGTAACATATCTAAATACGACTGTAGATTCTTTTTTATAAAACCCATTGCTCCTACTACTATTCGAACTGTCTGGCTATCTTTCTTCCACATTGCTGTAATTTCTGCCTACAAATCCTGATATTTTACGACTTTGTGTCTCTCTGTATGCAAGATACTGTAGTCATTTGGTGAGCATGAAGCATCCTACTTGTTTTCCTGTTTAATCTATCTCACACATTTTGGGCCCAATCAATCACTCCAAAACTGTAAGTTAGGACAGGAAGAGCAAATTGGCTTATAGCTTGAATTTTGTTTCTAGATGTCAACGTTGTTTTCAGGATTAACTTAAGTCTTATACAGTATTCCTTACTAAATTTTATTTGCATTTGTTCATGTTTTATTGTTGATCCTTCATCAGTTCCAAAATATGTATACACTCCCTCTTGCTCAAGTTCTTTTATATCACATGCTTGTTCCAAACTGATGTTTTCTTGGTGCTGCAGTTTTCCTGCTTTAAAGGTTGCTTTTGCACATTTATCAAGACCAATTGACATTTTTATATCATCTGAAAAAGTTTTAACAACTTGCAGTTGTGCTTTCAGTTCCTCATCTGATGAGCTATACAGTTTAAAATCATCAACAAAGAGAAAATGAGAAGTCTTTACACTATGTTGTTTTTTAGGAGCTGAATTATAGCCATGTCCTAAGCTGTTAAGTAGACAGCTTAATGGCATAAGGGCAAGACAGAATAGCAGCGGTGACAAAGAGTTACCCTGGAATATCCCCCTTTGAATTTTTATCCCTGGGATAATAATTTGTCCTTTAAAATAGCTTAATTGCAAAGTGGTCTGCCACTGTTGCATGGTCACTGTAATGTAGTCGATCAGTGTGGGGTGTATCTTATACATTTTTAAGCACTCTTATCCATGAATGTGGGATACTATCAAATGCTTTTTTGTAGTCAATCCAAGTCATACTTAGAGTCTTCCCCTTTTTACAGTTCTCCACTATGACTTTATTTAACAACAAATGATCCTTTGTTCCATATGACTTTCTTTTATTGCCCTTTTGTTCTATTGCCATAATTAAGTTTTCTTATAAATGGTGTTATACTCTGTCAGCATCAGTTCCAGTGTATAATTTAGACATCGTCGGAAGGCAAGTTATTGGTCTATAATTTTTAGGGTTGTTGTTAACCAGGTTGGTGTCTCTTTGGGGTGTGCATATAAATAGTTCTTATTCATGACTAAGTTTTTCGTGGAAAGATGTTAATACTGTTAACCAAAAGTTAGGTACTGCATCTGAGTCTGGGAATTTCCAATTAGAGGCTTTTCTTAACTTTGTTTCAATCTGACTGGCTGTTACTTCATCCCATTTCATATCCTGTCCCTTTAAATTTCTTATTCTTTCTTTTACTTCTTCTATCCATTTAGCATATTTGTTGTGTTCCACAGGATCTTTATAAATGCTTCTCCAAAATGTTTCTATTTCTTCTTTTTTGGGTGGTCTTTCTGTTCCTTTTACATTGTTTCCCATTTCTCTCTAAAACTTTTTTTGGGTTATCAATAAATTGCTTATTTTGTACTTTTCCTTTATATTTATCTGCATATCTTCTTCCGGTGCTGAGATTTTTAGTTTGATATTTGTGATAGTGCATGATAGATCCTGATCTGTTCTAATACTTTGCATTCCTTTTATCACGTTTATCTTTCTAAGTATTTTTGTTGATCTGTTCTCTTTTCTATAATCTTTTAACAGTGACACTTCTCGTCTTA
Organism: Protopterus annectens; assembly: GCF_019279795.1. Taxonomy (NCBI): domain Eukaryota; kingdom Metazoa; phylum Chordata; order Ceratodontiformes; family Protopteridae; genus Protopterus; species Protopterus annectens. The sequence continues at coordinate 149,550,416 of NC_056741.1, read as the reverse complement.
ATTGCTTTATAGTTTTCTCTATTCAGTACTTCCTTTATGGTATTCAATTTCTCTCCTTCCTTTCCCTCACTATCTTGTGTTCTTGTGGTAGAACTTTATCAGTTATTAATTTTGATGCACAGTAATATATCCTGTTTACTTCTGTTAAAAACCATGGATCTCTATGTACAGTCCTAATTACTGTTTACATTTGTTTTATCTAACTTCTGACTTTTTGGGTTTTATTGACCTTCTGCAGTCTGTTTCTTTCATTGATCTTAATATATCTATCTGTCTGTATTAAATCAAGCAACTCTTCTTTTAACTCATTTTCTTCTAAACTGAGGACACATTTTTTTCCCCTTTCCTGCGGGCATTCTGTAGAAAGTTCTATAGCATCTTCCTGTGGCGTGTTCTCTTCAATTTCATCCTGTGCCATCCATTGCTCTGTCATATGGAAACTCACCGGCCTATCACTCTTCAACATTGACTGTGTCAGAGTTTCCAGTTTCCTGTTCCATCCTTTGCTGTCCACCTTCATGTGAACATTGTTACTGGTTTCCTGTGGAAGGCTCCAAAATATATGGCACCTGACCAATTGCTTCCCATTTCACTGGTTTCTCCTTAATTTAGATCTCCATTGCTGTATCCTGCTGTGGTTCTTCCTGGATTATATTTTCTACACTGAATCTATCACTTCACAGATACTCCATAACCTCAGATCTGATGTTATCAATCTTCATTTATTCTTTACAGATGGGTTTGGTTCCAACCTCTCAGAACTGACTAAGCTGTTATACAGCTCATGCCAGCCAAAAAACTCTTGAGCTAAGGCTCAACCCACAATGCCCCTCTCTCCATTACCTCAGATCTTGTTTGGCACTCTGAAAATTAGATGCATCAGCTGATATTCTTAGCTGTGCCTTAATTATTCCTTTCTATTAGCAATTTTTGCTAAAGTCTACCTGTATTAGTATATTTGGTAATTTTTCTCTACTTTCTTGAGTGTGTAAGTGCTTTCCGTATTAATCTCCCACCCCCTTTGCCTAACGGTATTTCACATTACCATCATTGGTAACTTATTTTTCACCCTATTTCCTTTTACTTTTGGTAACTCTTGGATACCATCGTTTATATTCTTTCTCTTCCTTTCCTTACCCTTTTAGGTAATTTTTGTATACCATTGTTGGTAGGCCTTTACTTTACAATTTTTTTCTCTGCCTTCTTCATCTTTCTGTTTTGTTTGTGTGTGAGCGTGAACTTGACATGGCTGACAAACAAAAAGGGACATCTGGATTTAAACAATGTCAAGACTGTGGCAGAAAGATGCCCAGTTCAGATGGGCATCTTTCCTGCATATATTGTTTGGATGCGCATGTAAGACACTGCATGTAAGATTTGCTAGAGTTTCAGTGCCTGTGCACTGGTGGAACGACACAATCGACTTATTTTGAAAGGCTTGCTAAAATGCTCCCTAGATAAAGCCCTCTCTAAGCTTGAGACATCTAAATTGTCAAAACCTGACCATAAAAAAGAGAAGTCATTCTGTGCCAGCCTCACCATAAGCACATGACTTAAAATCACATAAGTCACCAGTTCCATCTGTGTCTTTGGAATCGAGAACAAAAGTGCCTAAAATGACTGAAAAACTACCTTTGGCACTGACAGTTCAGTCTTCATCGTACCGATGGTTACTGCACCGATACTGACTACTTCAGCACTGACCACTGCTTTGGCACCAACGACCTCTTCAGCACCAGCAATTTCTTCTGCATCAGCATCACTCACCTCTCATTCGGTTCTGGCTTCCTCCTCTACACAGCAACCTATGGTGCCAAAAGTCAAGAAATTTATACCTCCCAGAACTAAATATTCCCTTTCTGTGGACCCATTCCTTGGACAGCTCCCCAGCTCTTTGATTGATAGGCTAGAGTCTCCCTCTGGAATGTTGATCCATTCTTCCAGAAGTCTTTCTGAAGTGGACATAGTTAGATTGGTGGACCAGCTTTTGCTGGCATGGGGTCTCCCCGCACCTACAGAGACCTCTCTCCCTTCCAGAGCTGAGGCATGCTCTCCAAGGACTCCACCAGACCTTCCTTCTTCAACCTCCTTCCAAGGTTTGAAGCCCACCACTTCAACTTTCTCGATACTAGCTGTCTCGGTGCTCACTACGGACATTATCTCAACACCGGGATCATCTCTGATGTCCTCGACACCACTGGATCTGTTGCACACCCAGGACAGTGGTGTGGCTGTCAGTTCCAGTGGATGCTGTACAGTTCTAGTTGTTTCTATGGTGCCATCTTTGGAACTTGGGACCATGGTTTCAAACCCTCCCCTAGCTCCTGTTCTGGATGACGGCTAATCAGATCAGGGTGTGACCCCAGTTCCGAGGTTGTCTTTCTGAGTTCTGGGCTCCCATCCCTCTTCAGGTGGGTCTGCCTTCCAGATCATGGAAAGAGCTTTAGCCTCAGCAGGCTCCCAGCTGGCTCATTCTACAATGGAGTGTCACATTTATGTATCCTCTGGTTTGCAGCTGTCACAATCTATCACATCTAGACAGTGGGCATAGGAGCTGCAAGACATCCTTGTTCAGGGTCCCGCCGCTTCGGAGTCTACCTTAGAAATTCCCCCTGAGGACTTACAAGAGGAAGCATCTAGATTCTCCAGAAGAATCTGTCATGGAAACCACAGATTACGATGAAGGGTAGGGTCTCCCCGCCACAGATTACGATGAAGGGCAGGGCCCCCCCGTCACCCCCTGAAAATGTTTCCTTCTGAGATATCCAAGAAATTCTGAAACAGAGGGGTGATTGGAAGCCCTCAAACCCATCCTCTGAAGAATCTGTATTCTTATAAGCTTTTCGTGCCTGGCCATCTGCTTCCTGGGTGACCCCACCCACTGACAATCTAATTAAGCTGATTGTTCAGCGGGCATAGAAGGCTCCTGATTCCACAGAGCCCATTCCCCGGAGACCAGATAAAATTTTGACAGTCTCAGAAAAACAGCCTCATTCTACAAAGGATCTAGCAGTAGATGCCATGGTGGTGGCAGCAGCTACCAAAAAGGAACTCACCAAGGAGAGTTCTACTGTTCATCCTCCTAACAGAGAGTCTAGGATGGTGGACAGGTTTGGGAAGTGGGTCTTTGCATCATCGACCTTCGCTATTAGGTCCTTGAATTTCTTGGCACACTTTACTAGACTCTGAAGGGATCTAATAACTGAGCTTTCAAACACCCTTACAGGAGCTGTGTCTGATGATGTTTGGGATAAGGTTGCCTCGCAGCTTGCCACCCTGGAGTCTATCTCAAACTCTTTCATACAGCTCATTGCTAATGCATCCAAAAGGACGTCTAGGGCAGTGGGTAGAGGAGTTGACATAAGATGCCACACCAGGATGTGCTTGTGTGACTTCGAGGAGCATTTCAAGTCTTCCTTTGTCAATGCTGCTGTTGACAATTCCTCTTTGTTTAGCCCTAAAGTTAGAGACACACTAACCAGGTAAAAAAAACATGTAAAGATCCTTTCTGCTGTGGTCCTTCATTTCTCTACTCCTCAACAATCCTATTCTAGAAATCAGAGGAGTGGGACAATGTGGTTCAAGAAATCCCAAGGGCCTTTTCATGACACACGTGGTGAGTATTCCCCCTGGGGCAGAGGGGGGAACTCCACTGGAGGGGATCTGTGTAATCAGGGCTCCAGAGATTCCTATTTTGGACAACCCTACCAGCACTCCTGAATGAAGACCTAATTGCTTACCTCTGGAAGCAGTTGGGAGAAGATTTTCACTGCACCAAACAGCCTGGCTTATGATAACCTCAGATACTTTGGTGCAGAGGACTCTCTCCAGAGTTTATCACATTCCCTTCAATCTCTTACCAGAGTTCCAAAAGTGAATCTTCAATGTTCTACCCAGCCAGAGGGATCTAGAATCAGTAGAATTTCAAAAGTTGCACAAAAAGAAAGAGTCATTCAGAAAGTCCCACCAGACCAAATAGGATCTGGATTTTACTCAAAATACTTTTTAGTGCCAAAAAAGACAGTGGACTGGAGACAAATTCTAGATCTCAGCCTACTGAACAAATTTGTATAACAGATGAAATTCCAGATGTCCACAGTTCAATCTTCTATTTCTGGAGAAGAATGATTGGATGTGTTCTGGATGATCTTCAGGACGCATATTACCACATAAAGATGGACAAATTCTCCAGAAGATATCTCTGCTTCTGGCTAGGAGCCAGTCATTACCAATTGTGAGCACTGCCCTTCAGTCTCACCACACCTCCCAGGGTGTTCAGCAAATGCATGGCAGTGGTAACAGCTCACTTGAGACTACGAGGATTCTGAGTGTTTCCATACCTAGACGACTGGCTCCTTATCTCCCCCTGCAGGCATCTACTGCTTTACGCCACAGGCTTTGTGCTGCATCTCGCTGAGTCACTAGGCATCTCAGTCAAGAAGGAAACATCACAGTTGACTCCTACACAAGATCTAGAGTTCATAGGAGCAAGACTAAATACAGTTTCTTGTGTAGCCTCCCTTCCTCTCCACAGGCTGATAAAGCTAAAGTCGCAAATTCAAGCAATCACTTCCCGAAACAAAGTTCCTGCTTTCCAAATACTTCATACTCTGGGAACCATGGCAGAGACTATAACCTTAGTACCCCTGGCAAGATACCACATTAGGTTGCTTCAATGGCTCTTGGCATCCCAGTGGTTGATTTTAACTCATCCAATGTCTCATCCAATTCTGATAATGAATCACTGCAAAAAGGATGTTTCTTAGTGGATGAAGTCAGAAGAAACTCTATGAGGTTGCACCTTTTCTCCCTGTCCACCAAAAGCCATAGTGACCACGGACACTTCCCAGGTAGGGTGGGGGAGGCATTATCTGGGAAGTACTGTTCAAGGCACTTGGTCCCCACAACAGGCCAATTTGCACATCAATGTCCTAGAATTGAGGGTGTTCCAGTCTGTCCTTCCTTCGGGGACAGTTGAAATCCAACCAGACAACATGTCAGTAGTCTGGTACATCAACAAGCAGTGGGGAACCACATCCTACCTACTTTGTCAGGAAGCTGTCACTTCCAACTGCTTTCTGATAGCAATGCATATCCTGGGAAACGCCAGTGTGATTGCGGACAAATTGAGCAAATGCATACTCCTCTCACAAGTGGTCTCTCAACCACAACATAGTGATGAAGATCTTTCATCATTGGGACCAGCCTTGCTGTGACCCGTTTGCCTGTCTGATAAACAACAAATGCAACAGCTACTTTGCCCTAAATCCCCCTTATGGGGAGTCCCCGAGAGACACACGTCTCCTTGATTGGTCCCTGGGACTACTTTATGCCTTTTCCTCTTCTCCTCTGACTCCCCAGTTTTTGAGGAAAGCCCAAAGGTTGAGAAGTGAAGTAATTATCATTGCACCCTATTGGCCCTGCCATGTCTGGTTCCCCTTTCTTTGGCTTCATCTGGTTCACCGCCCTTGGATTCTGCACCCAGCTCCAGATCTGCTTTCTCATTCACAGAGCTTGATGCATCCTAATCTCCAAAATCTCAAGCTGACAGCTTGATATCTCCAATTCCAGTAATTGCCAGGCAGAATAACTTACCCTCTTCAGTACAAAAGATTCTTCTGGCTTCCCATAAACCATCTACTAGGGACTTTACCTTAGCAAATGGAAAAGATTTTCGATTTGGCCTGTACGAACAACAACATAGATCCCTTTTCAACATCAGTTGATAAGGTCCTGGAATATTTAGCATCCTTATTTGAATTGGGAGCCTCCACTTCCACAATTAAGGTTCAGTTAGCAGCTATTTCCAATTTTTGTAACATCATTCCTTGATCTCTCATTGTTTATGCAAAATTTTTCTTAAAGGCAATTTACATCTAAAACCTCCATTCAAAGATCCTATAGTGGCATTTGATTTCACTTTAGTTTTACAATGCCTAGTTTGACAGCCCTTTGAGCTAGCAGCTACTTGCGACCTCAGACTTTTATCTTGGAAAACCCTCTTCCTGGTAGCTATCACGACTACCAGGAGAATTTCTGAATTACGAGCTTTGTGTGTAAAGCATCCTTATATCGTATTTCACAAGGACAGAGTGTTGCTAAGAATCAACCCATCCTTCCTCTCCAAAGTGTTATCAAAATCTAATATTAACCAGTCTATAGACTTGCCAGTCTTCTTTCTAAATTTTTTCAAACAAATGTAAATACTGTTTACATTCATCCACAGACAACTATGTTTTTACCTGGACAGAACAAAATCTTCTAGGAAATCGGATCAATTATTTATATCCTTTTAAGGACATGGATAGGGTAAACTGGTATCAACAGTTACCTTATCAAGATGGCTTAGAGATTGTGTCACCTTTGTCTACAATCAAAATAAACTCAAACTACCTGCTCCAGTTAGAGTGCATTCTAATAGATCAGTTTCCACTTCACTATCTTTCATTCCAAGGCCTCTATGGAAGAAATATGTGCAGCTGCAACATGGGCTACTCCTCACACCTTTATCACCCATTACAAATTAGATATGGTTTCCAGGGGACGAGCATCCTTTGGCACTATGGTACTCAGGAATATCCTTCCTTAGGGCCGCCCAGGATCTGAAGTAGCTGGGGACTCTATCAAGAATGAATGAAGATTGACAACATCAGATATAGAAGTTATGTCCTTACTACAACATTCCATCTGTGTTGTAAGTCTTCATTCATTCTTGACACCCCCCCCCCTCCTGCACCCTCCAACAGACGTCTGGAGGATTGGACCTTGTTCTGGGAGGTTATAGGGTTATACCTTAGACAGGTTTTCTGTCTTTTCTATACTAGGCTGCAAACTTGATCTGAGGTAATGGCAGGAGGGGCATTGTGGATAGAGCCTTAGCTCGAGAGGTTTTTTTCTGGTGCAAGCTGTATAATGCCCGAGTCGGTTCCGAGAGGTTGGAACCAAACCCATCTGTCAAGAATGAATGAAGATCAACAACACAGATGGAACTTTATGGTAAGGACATAACTTTGTTTTTCTGTTTCTTTAACTTCTCCATTACGAATTTCCTTTTCTACTTTTCCTCTTATTCTTCTTATTTTTTGTATCGTAAAGTTTTCTATGTCTGGATTCCTTTGTCTGTATTTCTCTTGAAATATCTATGGTGCTGCTCTTTTTGCATTGATTAATTTTGCGTTCTCCTTTGCATAGATATTACGCCATATTAAATCTCTTTTTCTTTCCCATGTCCATATTTCTTCTTCAGATATCTCCAGGTCTTCCTGTTTTTTCCTTAGTTTCGGGACTCGTTCCATCATGCTGTGATGTAACCTGTATTAGACTCTCTGCACCAAATCCTTCACTTCGCTGGCACTCCATAAGTTCAACTTCTATTTTTTTAACTTCTGCTTTATTAATCTTCTTTTCTGCATTCCCACTTTTTGATATCTTTTTAATTGTGAAATTTGACATATCTGGATGCCTTTGCCTGTATTTCTCTTTGAATGTCTTTGGGGCTGCCTTCTTTCTATTGATTAATTTTGATTTTCCCTTTGCATAAATATTGCACCATATCAAATCTCTTTCTCTCCCATGTCCATATTTCTTTTTTATACTTTTCAAAAATCTCTAGGGTTTGTTGTTTATATTTTTGCACTTCCTCAAATGCTTCTTTTTCAGACAGATCAAAGTTTCTTGGTCTGTAAACTGTTTTGCACAGATATGTTGTATTAATGAACACACATTTTTATATGAAGCTTCTAGCAGTTTTTCTTGTGGAAGTATTTTTCTTTCCTCTAATTTCTCTCTCAGTCTTTTTGTATAACTTGTGTCTGGAAATTCTGGGCTTTTTCCATAACTGTTGTTGTGTCTTTCGGCTTTTCCTGGTTAGGGGTCGACACAACGGAACTCCAGTCTGCTAATGATTGGCACTAGATTTTTACGTGCCGAGTTGTCAACCCTGATGCACAACCTTCAACGAAGGTACGCCTATTCACGCATGTCTCCAGACTGAAGACGCTCTAGCTGAGAATCGAATGGGACAACGTCTTACTGTGAGGCGACAGCGCTACCACAGCACCACCACCGCAGTACACAATTTCTTTCTTATCCTCAATAGTCCATGCTACCATCTTTATGGCTCTTCTTTGGCTTATCAGTTTTTGTGATTTTTATGGACTGCTGCTTCCTTCTGCAACAGGGGGGCATCCTCCCCCTGGGCCTGGCCTGGCCCCATTGTAGGAATGTTTCTGTATTTTGAGGATCCTACACTGTCATTTTTCCAGTTCTGGCACCAGTGCACCTACCAGGATTGGGCACTTGTTTATCCTGGGCCTTGTGTACCTAGCTATCTTTTTAATTTTTGACCTACTTCTGTCCGTCATATATGCTATATAAATGCAGTCTATATATCAGTATCATCTCTGTGAGATTTTGTGAAAAACAGGGTTCACCTTTGTGAAGGCACTCACCAAGACTTGAGGATGAATTCAGTTTCAGCAATACTACTCTCTTTTGCTTGCTGACTTATCTCTCCATTCATACCCCTTACTCTATACTCCTGTGAAATGTAAATTATGTCTTATCTAGCTCAGTTATTGTACATTAAGGATTAATATGTAAATTCTGCCTGAGTTTGTGCTAGTAAATTCACATCATCTGTTCCAAATATTGTCATATATTTCTTCATAAATGTCTCCTGTTTTGTTATAGTTTCCTTCCAAGGTCTCCTTGATACATCCTAACTGTTGCATCTCAGGTTCCATTCCCTAACCATAAGTAATATTCCCTGCAGAAATCCAAATTTTCTGCCAAAATTCTAATAAGCTCCATAGTGGTAGTTTTAGGTGGAATATAAACACCCTTCAACACAATCATCTTTCCCTGCCAGTAACCCCTTATTACCATTAATTTACCATTACTCTATTTATTTTCCTCATCTATTACCTTTGGATTCATTCTCCCAATCACTATTATTACTGCTATTTTCTTTTGTCACTCATATTCTGCTGACTATCCATTTTGTTGTCCTGTTTTTGCAAACTTCACATGCTCATTTCAATCCAAATGTGATTCTTGTAACATTCCTATTTGCATCCAACATTTCACAATATAATTCAGTAATGTGTGTGTGTGTGTGTGTGTGTGTGTGTGTGTGTGTGTGTGTGTGTGTGTGTGTGTGTGTGTGTGTGTGTGTGTGTGTGTGTGTACCAATAATGCCATTGATATTCCTTGATAAAACTGATAAGGTCATTATTCTGATAAGAAGCTATTACTTTCATGTATTCTGCATGATAGTTCTTTTGAAGATATATTTCTAACCTATAAAGAACATGCACTCATAAGTGTTTGGTAGACTGATCTTAGATGCTGTTTATGCTTCTCATTTTGCTTAAACCCATGCTGCATTTTCCCATATTTTTTGCTTCAATCAAAACACTCAAGAAACAAGAAACTAAAGACCTAGCTCTCAGCAAACACAAAACTATTTACACTGTCAAAAAAGAAAATATGCTGCTTCATGTAGGGGCAGTTACCCCAAATACACAGCTATGCCCACAGGGGTAACTAATTCTGAAGTTAGGTTTAATCACACTGTAAGTGCAGCAGCATGTATTTCTCCTTGCACAGAACCATCTGTCCTTCTCCTATTACTCTTTGCCTCCCAGATATGAAAAAGAGCTTGCATACTCTCAGTTAACTGATTCTAGTCATAAAGAATAGTGCAATGGCTACTTTAAATGAATAAACTAAATTGTTCACTGTTATATTTCAGTATTAAGGATGCCAGGCATATATTAACTTGCAAAGGTATTCACCTGTCTCAATATCAAACCTTATTTTCTGTTTGCTGATCAGCTTACCATTTCACCTTTAAATACTGATGTGTCTTATACAAATGCATCAGAGCACATTCATCAGTCATTTTCTGATTAATTACCTGTACCAGCGGACTTACTGTTCCCAAATGAGGAGACTTGTTGATTGAAAAAAAAGAAGAGCCAATAACTTTATAAATGCAAGAAGCATCTCTTTTCAAATATTAAAAAACTACCATTTTTACTTTTCAGTTTATATCCTATTTGATTAGAAAAATAAAATAACCATTGTCTGCACATAAATTAGAGCATTAGTCTATACTTTCACCTGTATGAAACAGGAAAAGTTATTATATTTTAGTACACATATAATATGATCAATACTCATTTACTCCTCCCTAGAAACCCAAGATCACAACATTATATTGCTTTTATCCAGCTTTTGCCTAGTGACAGTATATGCACTAAATACATTACAGTTAATAAAATGCAATTTCTTAATTTAATATCACTAGGACAAGCAGCAGTCACTGATGAGACTCCCTCACCATAGCGAGAACACATCAGTGAAACCTTTAAAATATCTTGTAAGTTACAAAGAACTGATTTACAATATAAAATGCAGTTTACATCACAATGTAGAAACCCAAGATCACAACATTATATTGCTTTTATCCAGCTTATGCCTAGTGACAGTATATGCACTAAATGCATTACAGTTAATAAAATGCAATTTCTTAATTTAATATCACTAGGACAAGCAGCAGTCACTGCTGAGACTCCCTCACCATAGCGAGAACACGTCAGTGAAACCTTTAAAATATCTTGTGTGTTACAAAGAACTGGTTTACAATATAAAATGCAGTTTACATCCAATGTTTAGTAAACACATTTTACTAAGAACAACTTTCTATTAATTGGTTACATATTCAGTCATTTCATTGTCCTTTTAAACATTAATGACAAAATGGGAATTATCCTTTACAGTCCTCCTATCAGTTTAACTCAGTCAACAAACTTCTAATCTTTTCTTTTTAGCCACTTCTTCTCTCAAAAGTGCATTTCTCATATCTAAGCTGTATCTTATGAGAATGTCATTTTACAATTTGTCCACTTACTTCCTACATTCATATTATTGCTGACCTTCTCTCAAAAGTGCATTTCTCATATCTAAGCTGTATCTTATGAGAATGTCATTTTACAATTTGTCCACTTACTTCCTACATTCATATTATTGCTAACCTTCTCTCAAAAGTGCATTTCTCATATCTAAGCTGTATCTTATGAGAATGTCATTTTACAATTCGTCCACTTACTTCCTACATTCATATTATTGCTGACCTTCCTCCTCACCCTCTCTACCTCCCAACACCAGTCTCTGTTTCAAGCACAAGGTTGTTGTTGTTGTGTCTTTCGGCTTTTCCCGGTTAGGGGTCGCCACAGCGGAACTCCGGTCCGCTAATGATTGGCAGTAGATTTTTACGTACCGAGTTGCCGGCCCTGACGCACAACCTTCAATGAAGGTACCCCCATTCACGCATGTCTCCACACAGAAGACGTTGTAGCTGAGAATCGAACAGGACAACGTCTTACTGTGAGGCGACAACGCTACCGCAGCACCATCACAATTTTTCTTGACAGCTACTGTTTTTATTTGGAACAATTGAAAATGTTTCACTGGCTAATTCTGTGTTTGGGCTTTGCTATTGTTAGAAGAATAACAAAAAGTCTCTCCTTCAGCTTGCTGGCTCACTCTTTGTCGGGTAAAAAATTTATTTCACCCTTAGCCTGTTCTACATCCAAAAATGTTTTTGCTCCTCCAGGAAAAAATAGTTTAAAAACAGCTGGATATAGCAACTTGAATCTCACACATACCTGTTAACATCCCCTAATTACAATGATAAACTCACTTTGCTTCTGCCTGGTGTATAGTGAATAATCAGTTTATCAAGTAACAGCAATATATATTTTTTCCTGGAGCCTGGTGGTGGATCGCTATGACATGGTGTTTATTGTTTTTTTTTTTTTGTTTGTTTTTCAAAAATACAAAGGAGGCCACCGTTTTTGGTGTAATAATTATTTTCAGTAAATACTCTGGTATTCCAGATGTTTAATATTTTTCTCTTCTGCCACAGTTTTGTCAGGAGCAGTATTTTCTATTCGTATGACAATATTGTAAGAATATGCTCAACAAGGTATTAAGGTTGAAAGTACAAATATGCAAAATAAGGTATAAAATAAAGCTTGCTTAAATGTAGAAATAGAGTTTAACAATATGTGATTAGCATCCATACTAAATGACTGTGGCCTGGAAAATAAGGAATTTATTTGCTTAATGGACATGTTTTCCTACAAAATTAGTAAGAATGTATGCATTTTACATTGTCAGCAGGCAAGCTGGCTTCTTACAGACTTAGAAAAAAATGTAAAAAACAGGATGTAAAGAATGGACAACAGGAAAACAATCTGTACGTGTTTCTATCATATGACACTGTTAAGCAAGGAAGCTTGAACGGGTAAAGACAATGCCAGCATTACTTCTCTACAGGATAAAAACATATTTTTCTGCAAACACCAGCAAACAGATGTTTTCATACAAAGACCAAAATAGAATACCAAGGAGAAAACCAGGATGTAAAACCACTATAAAGAGACTATAGCAAATGAAATTGTTAGGGAAGTATTTTGTACAGGAAAGTTATCATTTATGCTGAGCGAGAAGTCAAAAGTGGTACAGAGTAACTAAAGCTGCAACAGTAGTACATGTGGTTTGTTATAAAAAGCTATTTATTAATTACTGCATCAGTGTGTAAGTGACAGTTTGGTGCTGCATCAGTGTATATTCTGCAATTTCTGTGGGCAACAGACTGTGAATGCAATGATAACTAGACTTTGATTTCAGCAGAATGCAGCCAGCAAGACCTTAGTATCTTAAGAAGACTTTGGATCCATCACAGTAAGCAGCACCTTGATAATTAATTTTTCAAGTATCTTTACTCGTCTTGGTCTTGGCTTGTTGTATTATGGCTAAATGTGCAGCAAACACATACAATGTGCCCATTCAGTTGTAAGCTTGTAATAAACACAAAAGTCTCAAGTAGTGAACAATCTGCAGCCGAAAGTCCAAACGTGTTGCCACTTTGCAAAAATTAAAAGAATCCAAGATTTGATTAAACATTTATTTCTAATAAAAGGTCAAAAATTTTCATTCCCTTCACACTTGCAACTTCAGACAGACTCATCCAACTTTAAATACATTACATCCCTTAATTAATTAGTCATGTGACCATACTTAATTAATAAGACATTTCTGTGACTATAAAGAGGTATAACCTTTAAAACATTGTAAAATAGTTAAATACTCGTAAAAAAGTAAGAAAAACATCTATATGTAATTATACAAATAATTAAAAAAGAGCAAAACATAAGATAAATATATATATATATATATATATATATATATATATATATATATATATATATATAGTATGAATATAAAAGAAATGCCTCCCTTAGGACTGTGGCAGTAATAAACATTAAGAATGTCAATTACCAAATAAATAATAACTACACTGACTAATAACCTGACCTAATAACTCCAGAGCTTTCATCTTCAAAATGGCTAAAATAGACAAATTTTCATTAAGACCTGGTCGGGCTGTTGCATTTAATTTAAAGTGCCCGGACAGTTCATAGGTTGGTACTAGGCTATTGGCCCTAGGGCCTCTACAAGCCTAGCCATAACAATTCTCTGGCTATTTCTTTCCACAGTATTTACTTTCCTGGACCTCTGTCTAGCAGGGCGACTGAAGTGATCCCCGGGGTGAATTTCCTATCTCCCATCCAATCATCAAGGTTCCCTCTCTAGAGGGCAAAAGAGGCAACTTGCTTGACATATATGGGCAGTCTTTTCCAGAGTCTGGGGAGTCTCTGGGTCAGGAACCTATCCCTCCAGCATGTTTTGTTCATTGTGATGACAAGGTTTAGATCCCTGGAGTGTGCGTCTCTGAGGGATTGGGATTTCTTTAAGTGTAGCATGTCCAACAGCTCTGGGTTTGACATGGACTTGTATGTTAAGCAGAGCTTGCCTCTGAGTACACAATATGCGACCGAGTATAGGTGGAGTTTTTTTAGACGGTCAACATAGGGCATCTGCTTTAGGCCTGTGATTCTTTTAGTGAGGTATTTCTGCGGCCTTTCCAGTTGTTGCAGATGTCTTGTGAGGTACATACCAAACAGAGCATTGTATTCTATAATGGATCTAATGAGGGATGAGTACAGTGGGACAATGATATCTTCTTTCACTTTCCAACTCCCACCAGCCTCCCCTGGGGTTCCTTGGAATAATGTCAACAATACCAAATCTAAGTTTAGCATACCCTGGGCAAGACAGAGTGTGCTTAAAAAGGGCGTTGTTAACATTCCCTTTGAAAATAGTATAATGATGTTCATAAATACGTTTCCTAAGCTGCCTCAGTGTTTTGCCTACATAAAAATACTCACGCGTTATGCAAATAGCAATGTAAATAATTCCTGTAGTAGCACAGTTGCCATTTTTCATATAAATGTCAAAGGCTACATTCCATAAGGAAACAGTAGAACCTTCCAGAATAAAGGAACACTGCTTAAATGCTTCACAGTGAGTGGCACCCTTATTGTTGAAGGAAACTAATGATTTAACATGTTAAGAGAAAAATTTTAAAATTCTACCAGTTTTGTAAACAAATTGGGGTGCTGCCCCTAAAACATCCAGCATTTCTGAGTTCTCTTTAAATATAACCCAATTTTTGGATACAATATCATTGATGTCCCCGGAACAGCTTCGCAAAAATGGACCACCATAAGGTTAATTTGTTATTGGGCTTCAACATCTTTACTTAAAGGATGAAGTAACTGTGTTTCATCATCTAACAGTGGTTTAAATCATGACCCCACCCCCACCCATGAAGTTTTATTGTTGTTGTTTGTCTTTTCAGCTTTTCCCGGTTAGGGGTTGCCACGGTGAAACTCCAGTCTGCCAATGATTGGCGGTAGATTTTTATGGTGCCGAGTTGCCATCCCAATGCCCAACCTTCAGCGAAGGCACGCCCATTCATGCATGTCTTTCGTAGGCCACTCGACCATGGGGAGGACATGCAGACTCCACACAGAAGGCACTCCAGGTGAGAATCAAACAGGAGACCCTCTTGCTGTGAGGTCTTTATCACTTATTCTCAGTAACAAGTCTTGTGGGTAGACCCTTTCTAAGAACATCTGTACTAGTTTACTCAGTTCAAGTTTAAAATTAAAAAATAGTTGAACATATTCTAGCTGCTCAAACTAATTGCTCATTAAATATGTTATTTTTGGTATATTTTGTATGGTTACTATGATAGGTGGTGCTGCGGTAGCATTGTCGCCTTAAAGTAAGACGCTGTCCGGTTCGATTCTCAACTAGAGCGTCTTCTGCATGGAGACATGCGTGAATGGGCGTACCTTTGTAGAAGGTTGTGCTTCAGGGCTGGCAACTCAGCACGTAAAAATCTACTGCCAATCATTAGCGGACCGGAGTTCCGCTGTGGCGACCCCTAACCGGGAAAAGCCGAAAGACCCAACAACTATGATAGTCCATATAAGTGTTAGAAAGTGTTAGCTTTTGTATTACACATATAATTATACATATTACAACAACCACATTTAAAAGTCCCCCATTTACCTCAGTTATAGTGCCGAGCAACATTTTTGTGCTCAAATACTTTGCACTGAAAACAAAGGGGAACCAACCTCCCACTGTTTTTCCTCCATGTTAACCAAATGTTTAAGAACACCCCAGTTTCTTTAAATAATGTTTTTAGTACCTACATAATCTAAACTCTAGGTAGTAAGAAAAGCAATACCCAGCATTTAGATGGAGGTTTGTTATTCCCCTGCTACACCTATTCCCCAAGAGGGGGTTGTAAATTCATAAATTCATAAGACTGTTACTAGGCTAATGACCCAAGGGGCCTTTCTAAGCCTAGCCAAGTTTTCCCAAAAGAATAATGATGTCCTGCATCCAAACAGCACATTGAAGGCCAGGCATTTATTAGCAACCTCTGTCCATAAGGGACATGGGTGCCAGACCCAGTGTAAATGTCCTATTCTCCATCCACTTGTCTAGGTTGTTCTTAAATTGGGTAATAGACAAACTCAGCTTCACACGGTTAGGAAGCATGTTCCATATGTGGGGCAGTCTCGGTGACACATATCTGCCAGAATCCCTTTTGGTAGTCACCTCTTTGATAATATTAGTAAGACATTTTTCTGGGTGCTGTCTTCTCAAAAATATTTTCTTTAGTTTATCACATTCAAATAAAAATTTAGAACATTCAGACACCATTCTAGCAGCCCTAACCATTTGTCCTTTTACCACCACATTTTCTAATGTAAGGGGTGGCTGCTAGTAAAATGTGAAAAGGAGTTTGAATATACGGGTTTCCTAAAAATTGATCAAACAAACCTACTATTTGATTTGCCCTTAAATATTTCAATATCAAGGTAATGTAGTGTGCCATCAGAAACTGAGTGCATAAATTTAAAAAAGTTGTGTTGTTGATATAGTCTAAGAAGTCACATATCCTGTCCTGATGTCTGCTCCCTCAGGTATTGTGCAGTCCCCCTCTCCAGTCTCCTCAAAGGGGGCATTAATGATAAAGGGACGTCAGGCAAATTATCTCCTTGGTGCTCACTAACTTAAATTTAATTTCCCTGTTTTTGTACATCATACATATTTGTTTGTATAAACCAAGATTGGGACCTCAGGGGATGAGATTTGCCTTCTCTTGCTCGTATTCTAAAACATCCCTTTTCAACGTATCTTCTTTTTTCTTCAGGTCATTCATTAAAACATCTGCTTTCACAAAAATATTATTATAGTGACAAAAAATTGATTGAATAACAAGTCATCGGGAATGGAAGTTTCCAAATTCATAATTTCCATAGAAATTTTTAACATGGTTCTAATATTATCTTCAATAAGAACTTCCAAGAGCTCACAGCCATGGTAGTCAAACAATAATAATAGCTCTTTATGTAAATCTGAACAATTAACATGCCCAGTTGGGTATTTCCAACAGCACACCCCCTTGAGGACTCTCCCCATAGTAATATGCTGTCACAGGTAGCCATTCTCAACTTGAAGCTTCCAAAATTTAGCAATTGCTTCAATTGGAAGACAAGATTATCATGAGAGATCCTTGGGTTCACAGAAAAGGAAACATTCTTATTAAACCATTCATTTAGATTAACAAGGTTACCTTGCCACCCATCTGGTGTAGTCACATTTGTTCTCCCATTTCTATGGTTGTTACTGTTACATAAAATCTCTGATGGTATGTTGGCCCATTGTGCTGGTCCCTACAATTTTGGGGATACAGAAGGTCCATAAGGACCTATTGGATCAAGACCTATAGCTGATGCCAAGGCCTCAATATTTCCCTTAGCTGAGTTTATTTATTATAAACTTAAGGGGACCATACACGGCCTTGACTATTTAGTCAAGGATTCAGGGGATTTTTTGACACATATTTTGGATTAATTATATAATGACAGCATTTTGTTTTTGACAGTAGGTGTTAAAGACTAATTTTCAGTTATTCCACACCAACAGGGTCTTGAATGGTTGTTTGAATTCCTTATTAAAAATAGTGGATTGTGTGGTAGAGAAATTAAAGTAGAGGTTAATTTGATGAAGATGGTTCTGACAAATAATTTTATTTATTTTGATGATATAATTTCTAAATAGAAAAGACTGGCTATGGGTTCATCTTGAACCCCTATTTTTGCCAATATTGTTATGGCAATGTGGGAGAATAAGTATATTTTAAATTTTGAGTTTTTTAACTGTTGATACTTTTAATGAGATCTGTATTTTTGGACCTGACATCAAGACAGGATATATGAATTCTTAGACTGTATCAGCAACACAGTTTCATTTGTTTTAAATTTACACACTCATTTTCTGATGACACACTACATTACCTTGGCATCAAAATATTTACGGGCAGATCCAATAGTAGGTTTGTCTCATCATTTTTTTAGGAAACACATGTATTCAAACTCCTTTTTACACTTTACTAGTAGCCACCCGTTACATCAGAATAAAGTAGTGGTAAAAGGACATATGGTTAGGGCTGCCAGGATAGTGTCTGAATTTTCTAATTTTTTATTGGAATGGGATAAACTAAAGAAAATGTTTTTGAGAAGTGGCCAGAGGGTACCCAGAAACATTTCTTACTAATATTATGACATAGGTGCTTACCAAGGTGGGATTCTGGCATTTGCAACCCCCTAAGAGGGGAATAGATCTAGAAGCAAGGGGAATTACCAACTTCCATCTAAATGCTGGGTACGACCTTTCTTACTACCTACAGTTTAGAGTATCTAGGTATTAAAAACATTATTTAAAGGAAATGGGGTGCTCTTAAAGATTTGGATAACATGGAGAAAATGGTGGATGTTTCTATTTTGTTTACAGTGCAAAGTGATGTGTGTCTTAAGAAGTTATTTAAGCAGAATAGTGTTGTTCACCACTATAACCAAGGTAAATGGGGGGCATTTAAATGTGGTTGTTGTAATATATGTAAGTATATGTGCAATACCAAAGCTGTTACTGTGGAAGACATCATTATTAGCTCCCATTTTTACTGCAATTGCTAGTCTAAGTCTATTGTTTATTCAGCTATTTACCCGAAATGCCAATGTTTTTATATCGGGATTGTGACGACCGTGCCCTGGCCCAGCAATCAAGGAGCCCCAATCCTCAACACTAACACCAGGGAGGCCATCTCATAGAAGAGAAAAGGATAACTAATTCACACAGTAAAGTAAAATTTCCCTTAATGCACACAGAGATCACAGTCAGTCTGGGGCTGGCTGCACCCTTGCTCACCAGGTCCCCAATAAGACTCCCCACTGGCACAGCTATAGGGTCCAGGTCTCAGCCTAACTGGGCAAGCTAGAACCTCCAGTACCCTCTCTGTCCAACCAGTGTTTTGTGTCCCTGCCAAGTAGCTGACACAACAAACACACTTTGAGATAAGTATTTATACAACTTCACAGACTCCCCTGGAAAGGCTGGTACAGATTCTCCAGCTGTGCCCCTTTACCCAGACTGTATGGTAGTAATTACTGCCCCCACCCAGTTAATAATATCAACTACTAAAAGGCCCTTAAAGGGTGTCCAATTATTACTGTGCAATATTATTATCCAATGGTAGTATGACTAACAGTCAAGGCTTACTTTAGAGTGGCCTATTACAATAACCTCTATAAATATGCAATGTATTCTAGAACTTATCTCTACACAAAGCAGCCACAGGTAGAAGGTTTTAAAAATATTTTATAATAAATAATTAAAACACAAGACAAAACTACTACACCACAGAGATATCTAAGACTTCAGAGAACACACAGAAACTTAAAATAATACAGTAGGACAGGTCTGATTTCAAAGAAAAATACTTAATTAATCTTTACTAGCTTTAACTATTCCTACAAGAAATCACAGTGCTAAAAACTTACATGTGAGCATAAGCAGAGTGCTGGTAAGTTGGATATCCAGATCAAAATGCTTCCAGTCTCGTGTGAGAAATGGTATTTAAACATTACTAACAAACATGTTTGCTGGGTTCCTCCCCAAATTACATCATTTTTGACACTTAGGTTTTCCCAGGCAAACAAACTGCATTATTTAGCTATCTGACACCTGCACAGAAACTTACAACAATAAAAGACATTTCACATGTATATGATAGCAGAAACCATTGCAATAAAGCACCTTCCACATCTAAATTCTAGTCATAAACTTTAGCCTTAAAACAATGGGCATGAAATCTTCATCCAGCCGCCCTGGAGCCGAATTCTAACATTAAAGAGATTTATAAGATCTTTATAACTTAGAAAGATACATTTGAAATACTTGGCTTGGTTTTCCTTACAGCAGATGGCAATGTTGCAACAATCTTGAAGTCCACATTTTACAGTGTTTTCTTACATTTAAAAACACAAGCCTGTATTTTACATTTATATATATAGTTGATAGAATTATGTATCAAATTCTATTTGACTAGGCTGGCAGCATTCGCCCATCTCTCCCCAATCATCACAGGGATGACTAAACAGGCCTTTAAAGAAAGTATACAGAAGCATATGTACAGTATAGATAAGAAAGATCCCAGCAATGCCTTGGCCAAGCACATGTCTGAATTTCCTGAGCATTATTATTTATTTTTTGGTAGTGAAACTTCATGACCTAGTCTACAGGGTGTTGCTATTGAGCTTATTTTAGAGGTTTGTGAATTATTCTGGCAGTTGAAAACTAATGCAGAGGTTAACCCTGGTTTAAATGACAGAATCCCTATTACTTGTTTACTCAAGTTACAATTGTTAAGGCTTAAGTAAGATGTTATTGTATTATTTTATTTTATTTTATTTTAAATGTAAGTTTTTTGATAGCTGTATGTTTTAGTATGTGGTTTTAACATTGCTTCTATTAGTGCATTTTTTTAAGTTTGTCATGTGATTGATGATATAATCTATTTAAACTGACTTGGAGGAATAATTTGTTATTCTGATGAAGTTTCTTTTTGAAACAAAAGTGCTTAATTAAAATTGTTTTTCATATTGACTGGTGCTTTACTCAGAGCAGGACTAGTCTACAATATCCCTGTATTTGTGTGTTTTGATGTGGGGGGGTGTTTTTACTACTTACCTTACTAAAGCTTAACACAAAAAATGTCACTATGTATTATTGTAGCCTACATTCTATCAAATAACAATTCCTCCATAACTGGAGGTATACTATCATGCACCACAAATAATGTCAACCAAGAAACCATCATACTTGGTGATTTTAACTACAATTGGACTACTAAAATGAAGGCCCTAACACTGTTAATCTCTGTAATTTAACTCAATAGATTAATTCCTCCACCAGCTTCAATAAAAAGAAGAATATGATACTTGACTAAATATTAAGCAATGTCCTTGACAAAATCTCAGCTACAGGCTCAGTTCTAGACTCACTACGTGATCATAATCCCTAATGTGCCATCTGAGAATCCAACAAAATCTATAAAAAAATCTCATACAACCCTGGTTGAAATCTCACTGATTTCAGTTTATCTTCCTTTACCACTAGAGTAAGGCAAGTCAACTGATCTTCCCTAAAAAAACCTTTCCTCTAAATCAAACAGTTGAACAGTAGAACAGCAGAAGTTTTTATTTTCTGTCTATTCTCAGTAGTCAGTCCAATAAGAGTAATATGTCACATGTAATAAGCACCAAACAGGTAATGCAAGGAAGAGATAAATCATAGAAACATTGGTATAAAGCCCAAACTGAAACCTTGTGCCAGATATATAGATAGCTGAGAAATCTCTCAATGAAAATCATCCAAATTGTCACCCAAATCTAAACCAATAGCCTTTCTAACCACAAGGGGTATTGGACAACCATAAACAAACTCTTGAAACCTGAAAAAATAAAACAGCCAGATCCTCTACCAAATGAAACAAACCAAAACATTAGTCAGCAATTCAACTTCATCCAACTAAAATCTGCAGCACTAAAGAATCTAATAGATGATTCATTAGATCCTCTTCACCTCATAAAGAGCAGTACCTCAACATTTTCTTTTTACCATTCTGCACTAAATAATGCAAAAATTGCTACTGGAACTAAAAGCTGCAACATTAATAGCTGACTAACTTCCTGATGATACTTAAAACTGGCACAAATGTCATATCTTATCCTATATCGTTGCTAATCAATGGGTCCATATATGAAATCATATATACCCAAACTATTGGTAAAAAGCATTTATTATCCCACTGCATAAAGGAGGAAATTCATTGGAATTATTCTACTATCAAACAGTAGCTTTACTCTCACATTTGTTAAAAATCCTTCAAAGATGTGCACATTCCCATTTGGTAAATTCATCTCCTAGATAAACTCCTCTCTTCTACTCAACATGGTTTTCACCCTTCACTTGACACTACTGTGAATTTTCTGTCCTTCCACAACAGAATAAATCAACTTAAGGATGAAGGTAAACTGGTCTCCATACCTCTCAACCTCTTAGAGCTAGAAATCTGGACAAAGCCATGAGTAAAAGTTGGACAAAGACTCAAAAATACGAACTTTTTTTATATTGCTCTTACAAAGTTCGAAAGTTGATAGAATAGCATTAATTTTCTGAAGGGTATGACATCTGAAACTCAAATGTCTTTTATTATTTTCTAACTTCAGTCTGTAATGATCTGCCACTAAATTACCAGAAAACCACAATTTTATGAAAAATGGACCAAAAATATTAGGCAAAAATCTGAACATTCTATGAAAAGCTATATAGTTCAGAGGTATGCTGGTCTCTTCCATATTCCTAGAGCTATAAAAAGCATTGGATAAAGTCTCCCATACTCTTCTACTAGGAAATATTACTCTCCCTTGTTCTCTCTATCTCTACCATAATATGATTGAAAAACTCTCTCCTTAGATAGGACACAGTGTGATAAATGACAAACATCCTACTCATCTTGCCCATTAATAACCATTGGTGTCCCTCAGGGCACAATCCTAAGTCCTCTCCTCTTCAGTGTTTTCATAAATAACCTCCATACAGCAGCCGGACAAGGCTCTGTGGTTCAATATGGAGCCAACCTCACTCTAATCTGCTCAGCTCCAAGCATGTCATCACTACAAACTATTATGAAATAATCCTTCTCCTCCATCAAATCTTTTCTCAACCAATCCAAACTTCTTCTGAACCCTAGCAAAACAAAAAATATCTACTTTTCATCCCAAAACAATCTTTTGATCATAAAATGACCTTTACTGCATAAAACCATATACTAAAGGTTGTCTTACGTGGTAAATTGTTTCAGGTAACCACAGATGATGATATAAAATTTGAGCTACATATTCAAAATACTATCAAAAAGGCCCATGTAAAACTATATTTGCATTAAAAAACATCTTCATAACTCACCTTGCTATCTAGAAAGTCCACTGCTCTCATATCTATTTCCAACTCTCTCCAGTGCTTCTTCTGTCAAATATCAACTCTGACCTTTTAACAGAACTGGAACAGTATTACAATAAAATATTAACCTTCTTAATAAAACACATAATTGCCTAACACTCAATCAACTAAACTGGATAAAATTCCCCAACTATTAAAAATTCAGCTATCTTAAACTAGCCATAACTATACTTCATCAACCAAGCAAATGTCCAGCACTGAAGACAGTGAATACATGGTACTCACCATCTAGATCTGTCAGGTCTAAGGACATATCTTGCCCAAGTCAATAGACCAAATAATAAGCATGGTGAAGCAACCTAGTCCTCATATGTATCCAAATGTTGGAATATTCACTTCCTGTAAAGACAGGTCTGACTTTGTTTGCAGTGTAAAAGCTAACACGTCAAGACTGATTCTTCCTTCAAATTCTGAAGATGATTCAGCCTTTCCTGTTGGGATAATTCCCTTGGAGGGATAAGGGAGTTACTGAATAGGCTTCTCTGAATGTTTAGTAAAGGAGCAGCGTTATTTTTTTTAAATAATTCAAATGGCAATGTAACAGAGTTCATGTGCAACGTTGGCATTGCTTGTATTACCCCTGGGGTGGGACTCAGCAGGTCTCAGTGTGACAGACAAGACACCGACATAAACGAGCTGACAACATTCGCCATAATGCTCAATGACGTAGAGCAAAAATTCTGGACAAAGGTAAAAATAATGGGGGGGGGGGTGCAAATCCCAAAATCAGAGATGCGTTTTAAATACTGCTCTTATAAACTTAGAAGGTTGTTTGAGTAATTGGTTTTGCAGTAAGAGGTAATGCACCCTCTCAGTACAAGAGTTGCAAGAAAGCTAAAAATGATAGAGGGGTGCAGGCCCTAAATCTGGAACAAATGCTAAATGCTGTAGTTATAAATTTAAAAAGGTGCTAGAAGAGCAGATTCTGCACAGTGCACATTTTTCTGATGGATACAAAGCTGTAGAGTGGAAGAATGTTCCACAGAAGTGGTATTCTGTGTGATACGTCTGTCCCTCTGACATGTACTGTTTGTGTTGCAAAGGAAATTGAGACATCCTTGAGTAGGTATTTATCTTACCATTGGACTTGCTAACGTGTAATAGGTCAGAAAGTATAGGATCTGCTAAAGCTCTACACAAAGGAGATGTTGCCAACTAGGAGACTATAGGATACTGAGAAGAGGGACAAGGCTTTGAGATAGCCTGTTTTGTTTTATGATTTAGGCCCTTGATTTTTTGGTGAGAAAACATTGCAGTCTTTCCATTTGTTGCAAATATTTGGACAGGTACATAACAAAAGGGGCATTATACTGAGTGGTCGGACTTATACTCAGTTATCAGACAACTACTTAGTGACTTAAGTCATCTGTGATTTGCTAGAAAACCACAGCAGACCAAAAATCTGAGGCAACAATCTGGACATTATGCAAAATTCTAGACAGATATGAGGTTTACATTTTGCCCGCTGTTGCACCGAAATACATACTGAATATTCTTGAGGAATACTTTTCCAAATCTTGTGAGTATTCATTACATATGCATTTATTTCATTCTTGGGGGGATGCAACATAATGCTGGAAGAGAGGATTGGCTGGGGTTTACTAATGTTCATTATGGGGGTACTACAATGAAAGTATGCTGTATTGCCCTCTACATATAATGGTTTCCAAAGGGAGCCTAACAAATGTAAACAGTATTACAATATACTGGTAGTATCTTCTAAGCAAGTTTTCAACTTAAACACTTGGCAGAATCACTACAATCAAATATTGAACACAGACATTGCAAGTAGTATAACTCAGCTGATGTGACAAAATAAATGTACATTCCTTAGTATCAGGCAGCTACATGTTTGTAAACATTTCAGAATACTACTGACTTGTATGACATATTGGATACCATATTTTAATTTTCAGTGCCATATATCATTAATGGACATCACTAGCATGCAGCTTTTCAGAATTTCAGGCACACATAGCACACAGAACTAATTTCTGCCAACCTTTGTTGAATCCAAAAGCCTTACAGAGAAAACCAATACTGTTCGTTTTGAGGAATAATGTCTTTACTATGGCCAAGGCAAGCTGAATTCAGTTAATATCCCAGGCATCTGTAAGAGATGGTAGACAAAGGGAGGAATGATTAGGCTATACCTACTCATCCCTGTTCAGAGGGAGAATGGTGATGACATACTGCTGTGAGGCAGGCAGTTCTTGAAGTCTCGGTAAAGTCCAGAGCCATAAACAAGGGCTAGAGTAGGTAAATGTGCAGTCACAACTTTAGGAGGTGTGTGGACTCACCTAAACAGATGCTCATGCCTAACAGCTCACACTTCTCTTCTGAATACTGACAGCATGCAGGGTGTTGTGCCTCCCATTATTGTCTGAAGACATTGTTTATATGCAGCAGTGTTGGCTGCCAGTCTCAGTTTTCTGCACCATGTCTTCACCAGTCTATACCAGCTGGTGAACCTGGCCTACGGAGTAAATACTTGCAATGTTGTATTGCTGTATCATGGAGAGAAGGGCTCAGGACAGTCACACTTCCTCAAAAGTTATTACATCTTGCAGAACCACAACAAATTTAAAAAATAAGTCTTGCAGATACATGTGTAAGATACTGAACATATTACCAGATGAGCAGAGTTATTGAAAAGTCTGGGCTTTTCAGGTATGTCTTGAATATTACTGTCACACAAGTTAAGTGTGATAATATGGTAACATGTTATTCCTAAGCAGTACTTGTAGCTGTACTAACCAGTATCTCATACTATTTTAAAAGGCTTTATCATGGTTTTAAAATGTAAGGAATGCAAAAAGTTATTATTAGCATATTATCCAATCATCTATGAGTACTTGTTGTATGCTTATTAGGAAAGATTGTATGATTACATCACAGGAAACATGACACTTGGTCTATGCCACTAATTGCATACACAGGAAAAATTAAAAATATTCAACGTGCATTATGTTTATACAATCAGTTTGGCAGCTACATGTGCAGTGAATATTATGGATATTTAAAATGGATATGTAAAGTATGGGCTGCATTTTTTGCCAGTCTTTGTAGTCAGTTGAATAATGCGCCTTGAGTTTGATGTATACTCATGTATTGTAAGGTGCATGGTAGTAACATACTGCAGATATATTAATGCTGTTGCTGTTAGATGTGTGCTATTGCCACCAGTGCATGACTCCTCGAGATATATGCAGCACCTATGTTTCTCTGACTTTGCTGCATGTTTAGATGTCATTTGTGGGAAGCAATGCTGTAAAAAAGATGTGCTGATGACATGAGGAAATATCCTATACATACTTAGAAGATGCAACTTAAGTGAGACTTTGAGATAATGCTTGTTTTTTTTTCCTCTTGGTAGACAGCTTAGGGGTGTCACCACCATTACTTTGCATATTTCTCAGAAGTCTTTGTTCCATAATATTGTTATTATAGCAGTTATCTAAATTAGCAGTGTACATTCCCAGCATAGGGATGTACAACGTTAAGTATGGTATACCTTCCACCTGCGGTAGAATTATACTGTGCAGCCACCACATATATAATGCACATTAAAAATGCCTATATTAGCATTATGGAAGTTGAGTTAATTTTGCACTGATGCTGTGATATTTAATATGGTAGCTTGTTTTAAGCATCCAGTAATTGGTCATTTCACATTATTTGTGTATTGTCCATGAAGTGTAACAAAATAGTAACCATTCTGTACTTTTTTCTGTGCGGTTTTATTTTCCACATCAGCTGTAGCATGCATTTTATCAGAATGATGTTCAGCTACTGTAGTTATTCATAAAACACAAAACTACATAGAGCTTCAGATGCCAAATGCCCTACATGAAGAGCCTTAGATTAGCAATAAAAGATGCAGTCTTAAATTAACTGTATAGTTACATTTTGACTATGTGCGATATTTGTTTCAAATGTGGTGGTGATATTATATGATTATACATTGTATGTATAATATATTACACTTCAATATAGTGACATCAAGGTATACTCAGAATGCAGATTAGAATACATTAATCTTAATAATTTATGTATAATATATATTTATTTGACAAGGCCTTATCGGTGAAATGCAAACTACAGCTGAATACATCTCTACTGCACCTCTATATCCAGACATAGAACATCCAAATAGATGAGTGAATTGTACCATCTTTTCTCTGCTTGTCAAAACAATTTGTTAAAAATGCAGAAAGGGGCTCAAGGAACACAATAAATTGAAGACTCTGATTTTTCTGCAATAGTTAATACACCAGGAATACTACAGTAATGCAACAACACAAAATACATTTAAACCAAATCTCTAACAAATTTACACCTACACTAACTATATAAACATCTTACCCAAAGCCAATAGGAAGAAACAGCAGGCTACTGCCTAGAACATATTATAGGGTTATAATATTCATTGCAGATGTAGTTGTCACGCTGCTTGGCAGACCATGTATTTTGAACATATTTTATATTAGCTTGGTATATCATTGTGTAGCATATGTATACTATTATATAATCATATAAACCTTTCTGCAAGTGTGCAACAGGTAGTCATGGGTCACTGGATAATATGTTTTTCAAAACTGTGGATGCTCTTTTCCTGGTTTCCTACTAATGTGATTATAGTTTACATAACAAAGCCTATCATAATAGTATGCGATAAGGGGTACTATAGATTCTGGTATTATTCAGGAGTGGAATGTGAGTGCGTTGTTGTAGTTTCACAATATATCACAGTACTGGCATGAATTAACCATTACTGACATGCTGTTGCATGCTGCCTTACATGGTACACTTCAGTACTGGTACTCATACTGCTCAGACTATGGCACAGTAATAGAGAGCAGCTTTATGTGCATGCAGGCATAACCATACTCCATGGTACTCTAACTATCTGTGTTATTCTAGACATACCTTCAAAGTCCACGTTTCTACCATTGAACTCATTTTGGTGGCATGTACTGCATCATATTCCTCTGCAAGACTCTTTTTAGTTTGCAGACCAGTAAAGGTAAGTTGCATGAGTTAGGCTGCCATCTGTGGGTGTGTCTCCTCTAATCTGTACTCTAGCTGATAGCAAGTTATTTAGTGTAAAAAGGCTGATTTTTTCCCTGTCTTGGGATCACCAGCTGGGTGTAAGAGGAAAGTGAGCCTGGGAGCTATCACTGACACATAACGATAGCATGAAATGGTAGCAGGATGCCCTGCTTATCTGCTGGCATTATTCAGAAGGCAATTCTGAGCTATTAGGAATGGCCTCTCTTTAGATGTGTCCCACCTCCCCCTCCAAAACTGACAATATTCCGTCATGGCCTGCCCATTCACCAATTACAGATGCTATTCATAGTTTCAGTCTTGACCAAGTTCTATAGCAACAAGGACCAGCTACCTTACTCCAGCATGTTGCCATTATCTCACCCATCAAATAGAGGTGAGCAGGCATAGCCTCATAATGCCTTTTCCTGCCAGGACCTACAGGTGTCTGCACTGCATGGCTGAACCCAGGTCTGGGTTGGATAATTTCGGGGTTTTATCCCTCTAAAATAGTACAGCTGGCTTGCTCTTGCAGCCTTTGATACACACTATTGAATCAGCAAATGTTTGTGAATATTGACACTGTGTACTATCAGTCCTTGGCAAGGTACACATTTCGCTGAAAATAAGATTCTAAAACACTGCATATTAATGAGGACCATTAGTGAGGCATAGCACTGGAGAGATAAATGTGGTGCCAGTATATCATACAAGTCTCTAGTATTCTTAGACATGCACCTATATGGGATTATTACCTCTACAATAGGAAGGTAGTGTAGATTTCTGATACCACAGTATGTCCAATTGTTTATTACATCACATCAGCTGGGCTGCATCATGTTATAGGTCTGTGTTGTATATGTGCGTGATTATAGTAGCTCTGCATTTGGAAGTTGCTTAATGTAGATGGCAAACATTCCATTGTAATGCTCTCTGTGGACACCATTTGTGGGTACTTATTGTCCATGGCTATGTTATATTGTTGACATAAGAAATCATTATGCCATACACAACTGCTCATGATACTATGCTGCATGCCATTTCTATGTATAAGAAGTTGCGTAGCTATGCATTTGTGCAGTAAAGTGTATCAGTACGATGTTCAAATCTCTCTCTGTCCATATGTATGTGTGTATGTATATATATATATATATATATATATATATGAGTCTAGGACTATTCACTGAAAGCACATTTCACTGAAAGTCAGATGATTGTGCACAAATCACTGAAAGCTCAATTCACTGAAAACTCAATTCACTGAAACACATTTCACTGAAAGTTATATATGGCCTTTTCCCCACTGTTTCTACTGCTTCCAAAGGTGTTCACAAAGTGTCTAGCTTCTGTGATAGTTTACTGCAGATTGCAAGGTATTAACATTTTCCTTATTTAGACAACTTGCTTATCTTTGCAGAGTCTTTTTCAGTGTCAGAAATCTCTGACGTAGGTAGGGGTTTTCCTACAGAGGGATGGAATTTCAGGAGAAGATACAGAAGTCTTTTCAGACTCCTTCTCTCAAGATTCTTTTCCTTGAGTGTTCTCTTGGACACCTCAGTTCAATGATCTTTTCTTCCACAAAAAAATGTATCTGTATTTAGAGCTATGTCTCAAGTTTTCCACTCAGACTGCCATCTTAGTAAGAGAATTCCTCAAGATTCTGGGTCTCATGGAATCTATGACACAATACCTCTTGCAAGACTCCACACAAGAAAAACAATAGTACTGTACCTCTAATCTCCATCTTCCCACCTTCAGCATCCCTTGACTTTTCAAATTCCATTTGTTGGAGTTTGTGCAAGAAAGAAAATATGGAGGAGACACCACATTTCTCTGAACCAAGGTCTCACATTCTTCCATCCTGCTTCCATAGGTTCATAGGTTGTGAGTAGGCTAATGATGACTAGGGCCCTTACAAGCCCAGATGCACTCCCCAAACCATTTGGGTCCCAAGTTTCATACAGGAAGACATGTTAGTAAGTTGGTAGCTAAGGAGTTGGGTGGGGGGGTATTTTGGGTAATACTTTTCTTTTTGGCAACCTCTATCCATAACGATCATGGGAACAGACTGAGGGTAAATTTGTGATTTCCCATCCAGTTGTCAAGGTTTTGTTTGAATATGGTCAGGGATGAACTCTGTTTTACATGAATGTGGACCCTATTCTATAGTGTTGGAATCCTTTGGGACATATAGCTGTCTCTTCAGCACATTCTGTTAATGTCAACAACTGAAGTTCAGATTCCTGGATCTGTTTGTTTTTGCACATATGCAACAGATCCCACAGGGCTGGGTCAGAAGAAGCCCTGTAACCAGGCAAAGATGCCCTCTCAGCAGCTTGTAAGAAACTTAATACAGTGACAGAGGTTTTGGGTGATCAGTGTAGGACAGGGTATTCTCGCCCCGAATTCTAACGGTGAGAAACCTTTGTGGGCATTCCAATTGTTGCAATTGTCTGGTTAGATACAGGCCAAAGAGAGCATTGTATTCAATGATAGGTCTGATAAGGGCCAAGTAGAGTGGTACTGTAACTTCCTTGGACCTGGATGGCATACCTTTACCTATAAGTTGGGAGACATAGACTGATTTTCTTATTCTCTTAGCTACATAGGTTCATAGGTAGGTACTAGGCTATCTGCCCGAGGGCATTTATAAACCTAGCCAGAGTGTGTCGGCTTTCACCACCCCATTGATTAATTAACTGATCCTCTGTCAAGCAGAGCCAATCAAGTGATCCCAGGGTGTATTTTCTGTTACCCATCCACTCATCGCGGATTCTCTTGAAGAGTGTTAGTGAGGGGCTCTGCCTGATGTAATTTGGAATTTTGTTCCAAAGCATGGGGAGTCTCTGTGACAGGAATCTATCCCTCCAGCATGTTATATTTATTGTTCATAGGTTCATAGGTTTCATAGGTTCATAGGTTCATACTAGGCTATCTGCCCTAGGGCATTTATAAGCCTAGCCAGAGTGTGTGTGGCTTTCACCACCCCTTAGGATGAGAATACTATACCCATTAGTTTGCTGTGCCTCTGTCCAGCAGTGACACAGCGATGATTCCTGGGGTAAACCTACGATCTCCCATCCACTCATCAAGATTTCTCTTGAACAGAGTCAGTGAGGGGCTCTGCCTCACATGGACTGGGATTCTTTTCCATAGTGTAGGGAGTCTCTGGGTGATGAATCTGTCCCTCCACCACGTCCTATTTATATCCGTGTTGAGGTTTAAGTCTCTTGCTCTCGTGGCTCTGGTGGGATTGGATTTTTGAGGTGGAGCATGTCCATTAATTCGGGTCGGACATGGCCTTGTATGTCAGGCACAGACCACCTCTGAGCAGACGGTATGGGACTGAATAGAGCTGGAGTTTCTTCATTCGGCAGCGATGGCATATGTTTGAGCCCCTTTATCCTTTTGGGGTCTTTCCAACTGCTGCAGGTGTCGGGTAAGGTACATTCCGAATGGGCGTTGTACTCAATCATTGGTCTGATAAGTGAAGAGTACAGGGTACAATGACCTCTCCTGATCTGGATGTGAATCCCTTCATGATCAGGTGGGCAATGTAGAAGGTCTTCCTAACCACTTTGGCAATGTGAGTGTCAAAAGAGAGGTTACTGTCAACTTGGGTCCCCAGGTCCCTGATAACTTCTTCCGTGTTTAATGGATTACCACCTATGTGGTAATTAGGGTTACCTTGTTTTTCCCAAAGGGTATGACTATACATTTTTGTTATTTAGCTTAAGGCCATGGCTCTGGCACCAGTTATCCATTTCTATGACCTCTCTCTGGA
Source organism: Protopterus annectens (assembly GCF_019279795.1). Taxonomy (NCBI): domain Eukaryota; kingdom Metazoa; phylum Chordata; order Ceratodontiformes; family Protopteridae; genus Protopterus; species Protopterus annectens. Next base: position 149,518,723 of record NC_056741.1, on the reverse strand, counting down.
GGATGTCTGTGTCTGATGGAGTGTCAATTATGGTGCCCAGTTTGCAGTCATCTGCAAATTTTGTCAGCCACAATCCCCTATGTTTGCCTGCACTTCAGAAAAATAAATGCCGAACAAGAGGGGCCCAGGACTGAGCCCCTGTGGGACACCGCCAGGACCCGGCTTAGAGTCTGACATGGCACCAGCAACTCTAACCCTGTGGGTTCTGTCCTTGAGCCAGTTTGCAACCCATCTTGTGACATATGGGTTTACATCTAAGCTGGTGAGCTTTTCTATGATGCCCGAGTGGGGTATTGTGTCAACGCTTTGCTAGGTCAAGGTAGGCTGTGTGAACTGCCTTATCCTCATCAATGGCCTTAGTGACTGTTTTGAAAAAGTCGACCAAGTTCAAGAGGCAGGATCTGCCCTTGACAATGCCAAATTGGGTAGGATCCAGTGTCTGTAGGTCCCCAATGTCTTTATTTATGAGTTCCATTATGATCCTCTCCATAGCTTTGCAGACAAGGCTCGTCATGCTTATGGGCGGTAATTTCCAGGGTCCATAGAAGCACCGCCTTTGTGGAGTGGGACCACAGTTGCCGTACGCCATTCTTTGGGTACGTATCCTGTAGTAAGGCTAAGATTAAACAGCAGCCTTATGTGTGGGTTTAGTTCCTCATTGAGTTCATGTAGCACACAGCCGGGGACACTGTCCGGTCCCATTGATGCTGTGTTTTTTTGCTTTAGAGAGAGCAGCTGTCACCTGGGCATCTGAGATGTTTGGGAGGCTAGACTCTGGTGGGATAGATATTTCTCCTTTTGGGGGGGACGGAGGGGAGAAATTAGCACTGAACCTGTCTGCCAGTATGTTGGCAATGTCTGTGGGTTCAGTGATTTTTGTATCATTTTGGACTAATTCTGAGCATATCTGGGAGTTTCCACCCAAGTTTCTAACATAGCTAAAGAAGGCCTGATGATTGTCTTTTGTGTCTTTAGCGATTTTTCTCTCAAAGTTGGCCTTGGATGATTTTATGAGTGATCGTAGTTTTTTGCTAGTATTGATCACAGATGCCTTCCCTTTTAGGGATTTTGCTCTGTCATGTAGTAGCTTTCTCCTCTTGTTGTAGAGTTTGTTTATGGCTGGGGTCCACCAGACCGGGCGCCTGCCTTTGGTGGAAAGGGTCTTGATTTTATTAGGGATTGCTTGATCCATACATTCCTGGAGGTGCTCATAGAAGGCATTTGTAAGGGTTTCAGCAGCGTGGGTTATGGTTTCCATTGGCTTAGGGGTCTTGAAGGATACCACTCCAGTCTTAAGAAGTGTGAAGTTTGCTTTTGAGAAGTTCTTTACTGTGGTCTTTTTTGCTGGGGTTGGGGGGGGGATGTGGATCTCCAGTGAGATTAATTTATGGTCTGATCTCACCAATGAGGGATATACTTCCGGTGTGGAGCATTTTGTCCCCATGTTTGTGATGATCAGGTCTAGTATATTTTCTCCTCTTGTGGGAATGGTGACTAGTTGTTCCATAGCATTTGAGTTTATGAACTCCAGGAACCTTTGGGCTAGGGTGTTGGGGCTTGAGTAATGTTCCCAGTCTGTTTGGGTAGTTGAAGTCGCCCAATATGATGGTGTTTGGAGAGACATTCATAGACTCCAGTGTCTTCAGGAAGGCTGTGTGGGTTTCCTGAGTTTGAGAGGGTGGTCTGTAGCATGCTACAAACTGTAGGGCAGTTTTACCTATGGTTAATTGCACCTGGATGGTCTCTGATGCTTGCATTGCCACTAACCTGGAGGTGTGGGTATCCTTTATGAATATGGATACTCCCCTCCTTTCGTGGTTCGGTCCGGATTTTGGGGCCGGAACGCATGATATGAGGTATAACCTGACAGTGCTGGGGTGCTCTCAGGAGCCTTGAACCAGGTTTCAGTCACAGCACAGACATCGATGTTCTCCATACTGAGGAGGGCTTCGAGGGCGTGCATCTTGAGGTTTAGACTTCTGGCATTGAGCAGTATTACCCTTAGTTTTTTTCCATTTTTGTTTTCTAGGGTGGTAGGTTTATCATTTAAGCCTTGCCTAAAAAAGGCACTATGGGGGTGGCAAGAGCCTTTGCCAATATCCGGAAGCCCAGGGGTGACAGGTGCAAGCCGTCCCTTGCGGGCAGCGTGGCTTGTCAAGCATGTCATCCCAGGCAGACAGACATTGGATCCCCTTAGAATGACACCAGTAATTAAGCCAATTATTAAAGCTGATCATTTTGTCTTTGTATTGTGGCATCATTCTTGGTGAGGGTATGATACTGCTCAGGGTCAGGGTTATACCGGCCTGGGCTACATAATCTGAGAGCTCCTCTATGTCTCTTTTCATGTAGTCCAGGGAGGTATGTCTCAGGTCGTTCACACTGCATGGACAATGACTGAGTCATACTTGTACTTGCTGTGGAGTGACCTGAGTGCTTGTGTTATGTGGTGGATTCTAGCAGGCAGCTTACTGTGATCTTTTCCTTGTTCAGTCTGGTGAGTGGGACATCAGTGTGTCTGACTATGGAGTCACCTATAACAAGTGTGTCTGGCATTGTGTTTGGCCTTAAGGGCTGTGACTGTTTAGCACACTGACTTTGAGAGCTATGTGTTGCATGTCTTATGTCTTGAGGTGGCAGTTGCTTGGGTGTCTGCTTTGGAGGCCTTTGTAGTTTTGGTAGATTTCAGTGCCTCCAGTATGTCTTTGTGTGTTTATGTGTTTGTTTTGCAGTTGTGATAGTTCTATGTGAAACTGGGTTTTGTGCGCATGGTTTCCTTCTCCTCCTGTCTGGTCTTGCCAGTCCTGAGTTGAGAGCTCAGCCTCCATTTTGGCTATATATTTGCATCTCTCACATGTATTTGTGTTTTGTGGGAGTGGGTTGTCTGTGTACATGAGGCAAATGTAACATTGCCTCAAGATGCCAAGATTCACCAGCTGAACAGGAGAGGACGCTAGCAACTGACCCCTTCACATGCTAGAAAAAGTGAAAAGTTTGCTGTGTAACTGAGTCAGAAGGGACCTATAGGAAATGGGTACTCAAGGGGATTCTAGGCTAATGTAGTACTTTGTTTAGTATATAAGTACTTTACCTATATAAAAATGCTTTAGGAGCAAGTGCTGAGCTTTTGAGATAGAGAATAGACTGTTTAGATTGCAAGTAGAGAAGTTCTAAGGGAAAAATTGAAGAGCAGACTTTACGGAGCCAGAAATAGTTTAACCTTGTTTAACCGGCCCTGCCGGATGGTGCTGTATGGGCAACTCTGCGCTAAATCACGCAAAACCGCGCTAAAGCGGGCTTTATAGCAGGGGGTTGAAAAGAGCTAGGACTTGACCCAAAATGGCCAATAGACTACAATTTTCTGGCTGGAACCACTGCTCCTGGGACAAATAGGCTGCTCAGTGCCCCCCACTCCCACTGGTGAACAAAGAAGTTTCCCTTTATCCAAATAAGGATACGGAATAGCACAGGAACCAAGCCAAAGCCCAGAGATCAGCAAACTCTGAAGACTGGACTATTCTAGTTCAGTACAGGGGGAAAACAAGATTTTTTTTTGCAGAAAACAGAGGAAAAACAGACAGTAAATGCTATAAGCTATAAGTTTTAAATGCTTTTAAGCGACTTGAGTGTGTTAGCCTACAGGTAAAATTAAGCAACAAATAACTTTTTAAAGGTGCAAAACAGTTAATCAACACAAAAACAGTTTAAATAGAATGCAGAGCTGTATAAACAGGCGAAAATGCAGTCGCTAAGCAGTAAATAATCAAAAAGCCAGAAAAAATACTTAAATCGGGAAAAAGTCACTCTTTTGCTCTCTGCTGCTTGTAGAACACTGCAGGACACCACGAGGAGCGGTGCCGAGTTGAATACAAGCGAAAAGCTAAGCTGGCTTTATTACAGGGGGCTGAAAAGAGCTAGGAATTGACACAAGATGGCCAATAGACTACAAGTTTCTGGCTGGAACCACTCCTCTAGGGACAAATAGGCTGCTCAGTGCTCCCCACTCCCACTGGTGAACAAAGACGCTTCCTTTTATCCAAATAAGGATATGGAATAGCACAGGAACCAAGACAAAGCCCAGAGATCAGCAAACTCTGAAGACTGGACTATTCTACTTCAGTAAGGCGGGAAAACAAGATTTTTTTTTTTTTTTTTTTGGCGAGGTTTAGCTCACTAGAGCGCGTGGCTCGCAGTGACTTGGATTTCTTTAGGTGGAGCATGTCCATCAATTCTGAGTTGGACATGGCTTTGTAAGTCAGGCAGAGCTCACCTCTGAGTAAGCGATTTGCCACTGAGTACAGCCGGAGTTTTTTCCGTTGGGCTGCATAGGACATATGGTTGATTTTAGTAATCCTCTTGGTGAGGTACTTTTGTGGTCTTTCCAGCTGTTGGAAGTGTCTTGTGAGGTACATCCCAAATAGGGCATTGTACTCTATGATGGGTCTAATGAGTGACGAGTAGAGGTGCACTATAACCTCTTTATTTCTAGATGTGAACCCTTTAGTAATTAGGTGGGTCACATAGAAGGATTTCATAACTACTTTGGCAATATGATTGTCAAAGGAGAGATTACTATCTACCTGTGTCCCCAGATCTCTTATTACCTCTTCTGTATTAAGGGGGCTGCCACCTATGTAGTAATTTGTGTGTGTTTTGTTTTTCCCTAACGGGATGACTGCATTTTTTGGCATTTAGTTTGAGGCCTTGACTTTGACACCAGGTGTCCGTCTCAGTAAGGCCCTTTTGGAAGATGTCCATATCAGCCGGATAGTCAATTATAGCTCCCAGTTTTCTGTCATTGGCAAACTTGGTTAGCCATAGTCCTCCTGTGTTTGCCTGTACTTCTTAGAAGTATATGCCGAACAGTAGGGGTCCCAGGACTGAGCCTTGTGGGACACCACTTGTGACTGGTTTAGAGTCGGACCTGGAGCCCGCTATTCTTGCAGGTTAAATGCCAGATTGCTGTCTACATATGCTCCTTACTGCTGGGTAAACTCTTAGGGGCATTTTATCAGTGGTACAATTAACTTGCAGTTCAGCAGACACTTCAAACTTTGCTTTGGAAAGAGTGACTACGGGAATAATAGTACAGAGACTTTAGAACACAAAAGACAGACCAAAACACATAAACATAAAAGAGATGCTAGCTCTTATAAATGCTGTCAACTCTCTCAAACATCTGTGGTCCCCCAAACCTCTACAATTGTTTACAGACAGCACCACAATGATATGGTATATAAACAAGGAAGGGGAATCCACATCTTACCCTCTGTGCAAACTGTACATGGCTGCCTGCAGTATACCTTCTCAGCACAATCTCACTCTACAGGCATTTTACATATGTTAGAGCAAAACTGTATGGCACACAAGCTGAGCAGAACCAGAACAGACCCTCGCAGACAGATACCAAATCCAAGACTCTGACATGATTTGATCCAACTTTGTGAGTAGCGCCACAAATAGATGTTTTTGTTTCCACTCACAGCAATCAGTTGGCAAAATTCTGCTTCAGGAGTTAATGCAAGATGGCCTAGAAGACAGATGCTTATTCTTTTCTCCAGTAGGAATGTTGTATGCTTTTCCACCCTTTCGACTAATATTCAGGGTCCTACTGGCCCAGACAAAAAGACAGGGACAATTACCACAAGCCTCCTCACAGACTGGATTTACTAACACAAGACCAGAGATGTTTGATACGGGTCTGTATTATGTTGTCGAAAGACCTGTTTAGTCCACACGTCTTCATCGACACATAAACATCAAACCCTGTAATCGCTGATTTTCCCTTTTCCCCACTGTAGTGCGATCTTGGAGTCGGTATATTTAGTTAGGGGGGTGTGGGAGGGTACAGCCCCCCCACTATGTAGGGTTTGAACTTTTGTTTGTCGTTTCTTAAGCCAAATGCAATTTTCCCCTGGGAAAAAAGTCGTTGATGTGGCCACTCAGTGATTACAGGGTCCGACGTTTATGTGTCGATGAAGACGTGTTTGCTGAACACGTCTTTCGACAACATAATATAGACCTGTTTAATACATCCTGACAATAAAATAACTAAAAGTGACTGTCCAGAAGATAGAATTTTAATACCTTTTAGGCACCTATTTTCTTAGCATGTGCAGCAGGTATTAATGGAGACAAGAAAACCTGCTGATAGAAAGTCATATGTTAGTGAATGGAAAAGTTTTTTCTAGTAGATGCCAAGAAAAGAACTATCACCTCTTCAGGGCTAGTGTTTCTCTAGTTTTGCATTTTTGTGTGAGTTGCTATTCTATGGCTTGTCTTATTCATCTGTCAAGGTTTATTTGTTGGCCATTTCAGTATGTCTGCTGATGGATCCCCACTTTCAATGCAATCTAATGAGAAACCATATTTGAAAGCATATGAAGCCTGTTAGAGAACAGATGGCTCATCCTTGGGATCTTAATTTTGGATACACTCCATCTGAACCAAAACAGCAGGTTAAATTGAGGTTCTTGACATGGAAAACACTCCTTCTTATTACTCTGATCTCTGCAAGAAGAATATCTGAGTTGCAAGCTCTTATGGTAGTTCAGACTTATTTCATTTTCCACAAAGATAGGGTTTCTTAAAAACTATTCCTTCATTTATGCTTAAAATGATCTCTGAGTTTGCCTTCAGACAAGCTATCCATCTCCCTGTCTTCTTTCTAGGACCTAAAAATGAAATGGAAAGGAAGCTGCCTATCTTTTTGTCCGCTGACAGTCAAGGAAGTAAACTTAATGCAATAGTAGATGCTTGAACAATAACTGCTGCTGTAGCCACTCCTTCCACCTCCCTTAATTTGATATGCTTTTTATACCAGGGTGTGGGCATTTGTTTTATCTTCCTGGCATTGGCCTTCTCACAGCTTTAACCTCCCTTTTTCTGTTGGCATGAAAGCTTAAGCTGGCTAATGGATGATGCCCTCAAGCGTTGGAACCTGGCTGGCTGTTATATACCTAGCAGGATATAATCCATATAGCTTAGGCTATTGCAGCAGTGTTCATTCGAACATCTACTGTTATGGAAAGTTTACTTACACAAATGTATTTTACCCCTCAACCCATCTTTTGTTTAAGTGCTGTCCTACTTCTGAAGAATTATTCCCTGGTGTCAGCTGTTACTCTTCTAATTCGCATTGTGTTTAAGTGCCTTTCAAGCACATTATGCAGAGTCATCCTTGGTGTCTAGTGGTTTCCCCTGACCCAGTGTTGCAGGCTTTGCTCATTGGTCTGGGGGTGTGTGGAAGTATGACAGCCATCTCAACCCCCCCCCACACACACACACCCCCGCACCCACATTTACACATTCATTACTCACACACATGCACACAGTCCCCTCCCCACCTGCTCGCACTCACAGACACACTCATCCATTCACCCTCACACACAGGCACCAACACACATCCCTAAACTCCCCTTTTATAACCCCCCTACTGCAAATTTCCAGTCAGACATACACTTATATATGCATCTACAAATATACATGCACGTATATATACCTCAGCACTATCTGAGAGCTAAACACCCCAACACTTAACCTCTACCGTGAGTGATAAACACTGCCTTTTTGCTGTGTTCATTACCATGAGAGGCCAGGAGCGGCTGTGCTAATTTACACAATTGATTGATTCTTTAAATCACTCAGCTGTGTAAATGGTTTACTGCAGGCACTTCTGGAGCGAGCACTTGGCTAACTAGCATATGCCTGTTCCCTGGAATGCAGTATTAGCATGTAATATGGAGGTGGGGACAGCCCACAGGAGTTCTGCATGTCTTTGTGCAAAAGCTCTGTGGTAGAGCCGCCTTTGAATTCAAAAATGTTACCTCATACTTTGTGTACACTGCAGATCAGTGTGTATATTGTACCTAGTCAGCCACTGTAGTTAGAGAACATGTGCATATAAAATTTCTGAGCACGTGTGAGATCAGTGCCATTTTGTATGGTCATTCAGAGTGCATACAAGCTTGAATGGAGATGCACATGTGAGTGTGTTAGAAGTGATGAGTCAGACAGTAAGCATATGAAGTTCGATGTATGTATTCCAGTTACAGCTCTGATGTGTTTATGTACAATAAATGACTTGAACCCATCCCGTGCATCAGTGTCTCAGTTGAATGCACAAGACATGGGACATACACCTTGCAGTACCTTTTCTGAATTTGACCCTTTATTTATGTGATTAGCTTAATATTTGATAGAATAACAGTTTTATGTTAACTAGTCATTATATTTGCAGATGGTGTGTTCTACTTACTTCATGTGCAAATAAGCAGCATGTCAACAGCCTATGGCAGATTTTTGGATTTCTGTCATTTTAAGATAATTGCAAATAATGTGAATGTCATTTTCTTCTGATATGAGTTACTTTGGATCACACAGCTATTACAGACTTGACAAACCATTCCATAATGGTGAGTACTTTGTATATAGTTTGTGAAATTTTGAAATCATGCATGCAAAACAATGGTGACTAAGCATATCTCATTTTCCCATTCTCCATGCAAGAGAGCTACAGAAATAATTTGTTATGCAGTTACTTGTTAACAGGATGGATATGAACATCCACATGCATGTTGGCCGACTCATCACAAGAACTAGTGCAGCTTCATCTCTCCAACAATACAGAACTTCTGCTTGGACTGCCTGACTACAAGCCACTGATACAGGCTTATTATTGCACTTCGTGATGGGTATTTTTGTTTACAACTGCCAACTGTTAGCTGCTTCATAAAAGAATTAACTGTCAGAGCATCAGAGTCATCTGGTTAGTACTGCACTAAAGGGTTTCACAGTCAAATGAAAGCATAAGGGATGGTTAGCTGGCATTGTACTGTTCTAGGCTTCTGTCCAAAATATAACACTGTAGTCTGCCAGAAATACTGGCCTAGTATTTATTCAGCAACATTGTACAATAGTTAGCTATGGATAAATAAGTCTATCATTGTGTTAACACCATTCACTGACAACAGAATGAGATAATTACCATACCTCACACTGCAATGTGTGTAGTGATGGCATTGTCTACATTTCCTCCTGGCAATGACAAGGTGAAGGGGGTAACCTCATCAAAGGCTCTGAGGGCCTCATAAATGGATATGATCACTACTTACACAAATGTGAGAAGATTAGATTGTAGCTTTCAGATACCAGTGACACTATACACTAATTCACATAGATAAAGGATGACTGCCCTCAGTCATCTGACTAACATTCAGAAATGTTCTTGTCTGTTCTGCTCCTTTCAGAATACCAGATCAGCAAAGAATTTGCTGCGGCCATCTGGAAGATGTCATCTCCTAATGCTGTTAGTCAGACACATGGTCACTTTGAGAACTGTGCACACAGATAGCTTTTTTCAGTGTTTAGGTCAGCTTTAAAAGTGGGCAGTCAGCCACTTTGGAAAATACATGAATTTCCTGTAGTTTTTTTATGAAGCACATCTGAAATTCTGAGGATTTGTATGCCTTCCCACAAAATTGCAAGGTCTGCCAACCTTATATAACTAACACAACCACTAAGTTATAATAAACACCCCAACACTTAACCTCTACCGTGAGTGATAAACACTGCCTTTTTGCTGTGTTCATTACCATGAGAGGCCAGGAGCGGCTGTGCTAATTTACACAATTGATTGATTCTTTAAATCACTCAGCTGTGTAAATGGTTTACTGCAGGCACTTCTGGAGCGAGCACTTGGCTAACTAGCATATGCCTGTTCCCTGGAATGCAGTATTAGCATGTAATATGGAGGTGGGGACAGCCCACAGGAGTTCTGCATGTCTTTGTGCAAAAGCTCTGTGGTAGAGCCACCTTTGAATTCAAAAATGTTACCTCATACTTTGTGTACACTGCAGATCAGTGTGTATATTGTACCTAGTCAGCCACTGTAGTTAGAGAACATGTGCATATAAAATTTCTGAGCACGTGTGAGATCAGTGCCATTTTGTATGGTCATTCAGAGTGCGTACAAGCTTGAATGGAGATGCACATGTGAGTGTGTTAGAAGTGATGAGTCAGACAGTAAGCATATGAAGTTCGATGTATGTATTCCAGTTACAGCTCTGATGTGTTTATGTACAATAAATGACTTGAACCCATCCCGTGCATCAGTGTCTCAGTTGAATGCACAAGACATGGGACATACACCTTGCAGTACCTTTTCTGAATTTGACCCTTTATTTATGTGATTAGCTTAATATTTGATAGAATAACAGTTTTATGTTAACTAGTCATTATATTTGCAGATGGTGTGTTCTACTTACTTCATGTGCAAATAAGCAGCATGTCAACAGCCTATGGCAGATTTTTGGATTTCTGTCATTTTAAGATAATTGCAAATAATGTGAATGTCATTTTCTTCTGATATGAGTTACTTTGGATCACACAGCTATTACAGACTTGACAAACCATTCCATAATGGTGAGTACTTTGTATATAGTTTGTGAAATTTTGAAATCATGCATGCAAAACAATGGTGACTAAGCATATCTCATTTTCCCATTCTCCATGCAAGAGAGCTACAGAAATAATTTGTTATGCAGTTACTTGTTAACAGGATGGATATGAACATCCACATGCATGTTGGCCGACTCATCACAAGAACTAGTGCAGCTTCATCTCTCCAACAATACAGAACTTCTGCTTGGACTGCCTGACTACAAGCCACTGATACAGGCTTATTATTGCACTTCGTGATGGGTATTTTTGTTTACAACTGCCAACTGTTAGCTGCTTCATAAAAGAATTAACTGTCAGAGCATCAGAGTCATCTGGTTAGTACTGCACTAAAGGGTTTCACAGTCAAATGAAAGCATAAGGGATGGTTAGCTGGCATTGTACTGTTCTAGGCTTCTGTCCAAAATATAACACTGTAGTCTGCCAGAAATACTGGCCTAGTATTTATTCAGCAACATTGTACAATAGTTAGCTATGGATAAATAAGTCTATCATTGTGTTAACACCATTCACTGACAACAGAATGAGATAATTACCATACCTCACAATACTGCAATGTGTGTAGTGATGGCATTGTCTACATTTCCTCCTGGCAATGACAAGGTGAAGGGGGTAACCTCATCAAAGGCTCTGAGGGCCTCATAAATGGATATGATCACTACTTACACAAATGTGAGAAGATTAGATTGTAGCTTTCAGATACCAGTGACACTATACACTAATTCACATAGATAAAGGATGACTGCCCTCAGTCATCTGACTAACATTCAGAAATGTTCTTGTCTGTTCTGCTCCTTTCAGAATACCAGATCAGCAAAGAATTTGCTGCGGCCATCTGGAAGATGTCATCTCCTAATGCTGTTAGTCAGACACATGGTCACTTTGAGAACTGTGCACACAGATAGCTTTTTTCAGTGTTTAGGTCAGCTTTAAAAGTGAGCAGTCAGCCACTTTGGAAAATACATGAATTTCCTGTAGTTTTTTTATGAAGCACATCTGAAATTCTGAGGATTTGTATGCCTTCCCACAAAATTGCAAGGTCTGCCAACCTTATATAACTAACACAACCACTAAGTTATAATAACCTGCTTCACACAATGTTTTAACAACACTCAGTGGTGTGTTTCTCTGTGGTGCATCACTGATGAATCATAAGCTTTACCTTAACCGCCAGTGAAAACATAGCTTATTAATTTCTCTCATTGTAATGCTTCTTGGAACCTGACATTATTTAATGTGGACTTACTTTAATAATATGTCTGTTTTATAATGTCATGCATTTACATTTTGGATTTTGACTAATATAGCCTCCTTTCAGTATACCTTGTATGGGTTTTTGTTCTAGTGTGCCTAGGTTTTCAGTTGTATACTTAGTCTCTGCTCTTTTGTTTTTGCAAGCATTGTTGGAGTTTGTTAGTAATTTGCCACTTTGATGGGATTAGCTACTTTTGTTGCAGAAATTTTGTATGGATTGATGACAGCCCTAGCAATGTTTGTCTCAGATGCAGTCATTGTAGATGGGAGAAGGAAAGATGGTTGATAAATGTACTCCACTGTTTCAGAGTATGGCATATTTGTGGTATGCTGATGTCTTTATTTCCCTGTTTGAGTCTGTCAGGTGTTTTAAGATCAAATTTGTAATAATGGTAGCTTGCATGTGCTCAGAATTTTATAGGTACTAGGTTACTGATCTTGAAGGATGTTAAGAAGCCTAGTCTTACATTACCATAGTAGTTTTTATTTATTTAACATTTGTTGACTGGGAAAGTCCAACAAGGACAGAGCCTATTTTCAAGTGGAGGCCTGGGGAGAAATGCTGCAGACACGTCTTTGGAATGTGGGAGGAAACCAGAGTACTCAGAGGAAACTCACGTGAATGCAAGGAGAACATGCAGACTCCCCACAGAAGGCAACCCAGCTGAGAATCGAACCTGAGAACCTCTTGCTGTGAGGCGACAGTGTTAACCACTATACCACTGCACCACCCACAGTTAATCCTTTATTTTGTGTTTCAGTACTGCAGAGGCAGCAGACTGGATATTTTGGAACACTTGCTTGTTTCACTTATCCATCAGGGACATGGGTGCTAATCTGGGAGAGAATTTAAGGTTTCCCATCCAATCATCCAAACTACTGCTACTTCACAGGCATGGACTGAAGGTGGAGATGTCTCTATTTACATAAAAAATAAATATACTTCAAGGCTGGTCAAACAGGACAATGCACTTGAGCTGTTCCATGTTCAAATCACCATAGGTAAAATCCAATACCACTTCCTTGCAAGCTATAGGTTCCCCTCTATAACCCAGGAAACCCATACCATGTATTTAAACTTATTAGAAACACTAACCATCCAACCCAATACCATATTCATGGGTGACTTTAATTACCCCACTATTAACTGGGAATCCTGTATGACATCAAACGTACATGCATAGAGATTCCTGGATTTTGTAAACACAAACTCCCTGGACCAGATAGTCAGTACACCAACTAGGGGTGCAACCATACTGGATCTGGTCCTGACTAATATGGGAGACTGCTGCAGAACCCCCACTGTAATGCCTTCCCAGGTAAGATCAGACCACAAAATGATCTCCTTTGAAGTAAAAATAAAACCTGGACATCCAGCTAAACCGGGAATATTCAAGAACTATTCTAAGACTAACCTGCTGCTATTAAGTGAGAACCTTAAAATATTTCAAGGCCCCATAAACCCTGAGAACTCTTCTGCCTATGCAGAACTGTTCACAGAAACCCTGTACATAAGCATGTTAATAGCTGCATAGAGGCAGCTGTACCCACCAGGAAGAAGTACAGAACTAACTCAAAAAACAAGCCACCCTGGTGGAATCACAAAATCAATTGGCTGTATAACAGGAGAAAGAAAACCATGGCAAAAATTAGGAAGTGCAGCACCCAGCAGGATAAAAGCACTCTCATCAAACTAAACAAACATCTCAGAAGACAAATAAAGTCTACCAAAGCCAAATATCAGGTAAGTTTGGCCTCCCAGGTCAAGGGCAACCACAAAAAATTCTTTAGCTATGTCTGCAGCCTCAAAGACAATACACAATTGTGTGCAGAGCTCATTGTAAATGGATACACCTATACTGAGCCAGAAGATATAGCAAACCTCCTAGTGGATAAATTCAGCTCCAACTTTACTCCTCTCTCTCCATCAACCTTCCCTTGGGGAATATCATGAAATATAACTCCCTCTACTATCACTAGGGAACAGGTCCTTAATGCTCTGTCTAAGACCAGGAACACTGCATCAATGGGCCTAGACAATATCCCAGGATGCCTTCTAAATAGCATGAAACATGACCTATCAGGCCGTGTGGAATTACTATTTAACTGTAGCCTCAAAACAGGCTTCGTGCCTCATGAATGGAGAAAGAGAACAGTCATCCCTATGCACAAAGGTGGGCCATCTACAGACTCATAAGTCTCACTAGTCTTATATGTAAAGCCATGGAAAGAATTATCATGGAGATGATCAATAGAGATATAGTAAACCTCCAGACATTGGACCCAAACCTGTTTGGTTTCATCAAGGGCAGATCATGCCTACTCAACCTGGTGGACTTCTTTGAGAAGGTCACCAAAGGAATGGATGAGGGCAAAATTGTTCACACTGTCGACCTTGACCTGGCCAAGGCATTTGACACAATACCGCACTCAGGCATTGTTGACAAACTCAAGAGGTTAGGTACAAACCGATATGTCACCCGGTGGATAGCCAACTGGCTCGCAGACAGAAGTCTGTAAGTTAGAATTGGGGTGTCCACCTCTACAAAAAGGTCAGTCACAAGTGGAGAACCTCAGGGATCAGTCCTTGGACCGCTCCTTTTTAGCATTTACTTCTCAGAAGTCAAGGCCAATGTCAGTGGCCTCTGGCTGACTAAATTTGCAAACGATTGCAAATTAGGAGCTGTCATTGAATCTCACACTACAAAAGAAAGAAAAAACAACACAAACTAGTAAATAAACAAAAATGTAACAAAGCACACATGGCCACTTGATTATTAGCGCTTTCGTCAGATTTATTAATCCAACTTCATCAAAAAAAACAAATTTACATCCCAGAATTCATTTAAGTAACCTTCCTCTGAAGCACATGATAAAATCAGTTAACACTTAAAGGAGATGAACACCATATTAAAGAAATATTAATTCACAAAATCTATAAAACCACTGTTTAAAATTCCATTGACATAATACTAAGTAGCTTATTGCACATTCACATTTCATAAATGCTGACATTTCATCTTGCAAGGCTTCTCAACTTCAAAATACAGGCTATAGAAAAAACATCATTTAAGGCAGGTCTTGCATAATCCCTAGTCTGAACCTACCATCTCAACTCCTATTCTTCCAATAATAAGGAAAAGGGACCCCCCTAACATCCAAAGGAATTTGATTGATAACTCAAAACAAAAATGAATGGTTATTATGTTCCCTGATATGCTTGGCCAGAGCGTTTTCCATTTTACCCTTTCTTATACAATATAAATGCTCATACACACGTTCTCTAAATTACCTGTTAGTCTTGCCAACATAAAAACAGGGGCAAGACTGATACTGGACCAAGTAGACCACCCGGGTAACGTTACAACTGTATCTCGCTTTACTACTAAATTTCTTACCCAGGATGGTAAAGGCATTACCGACTTGCATAAATTTACAATAGCTGCAAGATTCGCATTTATACATCCCTACCATTCTGGAAACAGATAAAAATCTATATTCCAATAAACCTTTCAAGTTATTAGCTCTCCTAAAGATAACCATTGGACAATTACCAATTTTATCCAATTGTTCATCAGCTCAAACCAAATTCCAATGCTTATTAAGTATTGATCTAATTAATTTACTGTCACTATTAAAAGGAGTGATAAAAGAGGTAGTATATCTAGCACTATCCGCCCTTATACTATTTCGTGTACTTTGAAAATTAAATTCAATATTACTTAAAATAGCCATAAAATGGCCATTTCCTCTCTTAATTTTTACCTCATCCACTAAATTCTGAAGGAAAGGTAGTGAGTAACCCCTTCTCAAGAATAAATTCAATAAAAAATCACAGTCCAAATCAAAATCAATATTAGTTGCACACGTGTGCAGCTCTCACCAATTGGCCTTTAACTACCGATTATTTCTGATGGTTAAGGGTGTGCACTGGTGAAATGAAGAAAAAAATTGGAGTATGTCTCCTTCCTGTGAATGCTGACTGAATAACAACCACCCATTCGATCCTTTCGAAGATCGACATCAAGGAAAGCAATGTGTTCCTCGTTAAAAAAAAATAGGTAAAAGAAATAAAATCTGTTGTGTTATTAAAATAATTCAAAAAAACATTAAATAACTCAAGGTCCCCCTTAAACACCACAAAAATATCATCAAGAAATCTTGTATAATAATGAATGTACTGACGATATTCATTTAACTGATGATGGATATAGTGACCCTTCGAGTAAGCCAGGATAAGATTTGTCAAACTGGCACCTACAGGGGAGCCCATGGCTACAACTTGATTCGGAACATAATACATATTGCCAAACATAAAATAATTATTAGCTAATATAACTTCTAACAATTCCTGAATTAATGATATTTCATGGTTCGGGGCACCCCTATTCTTCAATAACAAGCAAACCTATTCAACACCTTCCTTCAAGGCATGACCGTATATAAATCCTTTACATCGATAGTAGCAAAATTATACTCCTCCTCAAATTTTTGTGTGTTTAAACCTGCCAAAAATGACCAAGAGTCTGTACATATGTATGGTTCCCTAGCAACATATTTCTGTAAAAGACCATAAACATATTTTGCCATAGAATAAGTAATCGAGCCACGGCCATTTACTATTGGTCTTAGTGGTGGATTCCCCAGACCTTTATGGATCTTGAGGATCCCAAATATTACAGGTACTCTAGGGGAAGGCATAGAAAGGTAATTAAACAAATTCAAGTCTGTACGACCCTCAATAAATAAGTCATTCAAGAATTAATTAATACGCCGATAGTCCCCATTCAACTCGTTCAATGAAACTAGAGTATAAGATTCAGTGTTTAACATTGTAGTCATCCTTTTGATATAATCAATTCCATCAAAAAATACCAACCCGCCATCCTTGTCAGCTTTTAACACCCTCACACCAGCATTTCGTAAGCCGTTCAATATTTCCCATTCCTCATTCAGCATGTTATTACTTTCATTGTTAATACTCCAGACAATCACTTCTCTAAAATCAATCTCACATACTTTTTCAAAACATTCCAAAATAGGGTGCAGTTGGGGATTGAAAGAACTACTGACTACATGAGAATTCCTTGCTATATTGTCCAATGGAAATAGTAATTTCAAATTTAATTTGTGCACAAATAATTTTAAATCAACCAAGAGTCTGAAAATATCTGGTTTTCTGCTGGGTACAAAAGTTAGACCCTTGGCTAAAAAGTTAGCTAGGTCCTGACCAACTACAAATGATGAGTAGTTAAAAATCTTAAAATCACCCTCAGAATTAGTTACTAACATCAAAGTTAGTTGTTATTAAGGGATGGTCATTTAAATCGTTGAGCAGTCCGTCATCTTCAACTCCCTGGTTTTCAATAAACATGCTTAGCTGGTTATAAACAGTAAAATTAGACAAAAGTACCTTTTCCTTGTTTTTTTATCAACGTTGGCTTCCCCTCCGCTTGTTGTTGTTCCTACACTGATTCAGGCTGTTGTTCCAAAAATTCGCTGACTGATTTGCACGTTGTTGACCCAGATCCGCGTTCAAACCAGTGCCGTTACCGCCATTTGAATTAGACTTCTTTGAAATACGTTCACTTCGACGCAAGCCATCTGAAGAACCTTCCTGAGGGTCATCTTCACCAAAAGAATCCAAATTTGCTAGTGAATTCTGGAGGTTAACACTATCCAGCTGTCACACATCATTCTCAACGTCACTCGCATCAACCACGCCAGAATGGTCAAACCCCAGGCTATTCCACTGTTGAGAAGGGGGAAGGATAGGATAGGCTAAACCATTCTTAGAATGATCATTGTCATGGTTTAGCTTTTTAATCTCAAACATTCTAAATTTCTCCATTTGTTTACCAATACTGTCAAACACACGATTACAATCATACCTATATCTACTGAAATCTAAGTCACTCTTAATTTCATGGTCAAGGTCGTTAATTTCAACTTTCAACAAGTCAATCGTAGCTTGATAATTGTTGATAAGTAAATCCAATAACTCCAGACCTTGTCTGTCAAATAATTTTATCACGTCCAAATGAAATGTTGAATTGGGAACCAACCCTGTTGGATACCGCCAATATCTCAGACCTTTCGGCACCTGCCGTTTCTGCACACATTCTTGTAGGTATAATACCTCAAGCTGTAACTTCTTTAATTTAAAAGATTTATTATCCAGTACCTTTAATTTCTCCACAGTAGTAGATGCAATGTTCTGAGAGGTATAGATGTGCCTGTCCCCTGGGGGGGTATTCATGTGGGGGAGGCATGGTCCATAAAAGGGAGTAGCCATTAGATGTGACAGAGGAACCCAGAGGAGGGGAGGGATATCAAGGATTAACTCCTAAATTAAAAAAAATATTCCGGAGGAAACAGTCAATGACACAATCCCTTGGAGATATTGGTTGGCTCTGTGGCAGCCCCAGGCTTAGAATGGAGCTAGTTTGGGGGCAGTAAAAGAGGCTGGTACACCCAGTGATGGATAAGAGCACTGGGATAGCCATAAAGAATGATGGTCTGTTAAGAAATTAAGGAAAATATACTTTTAAATCTACTAATGTAGCTCATAAACTCATGTTAATAATTGTCTATGGTATGATCACAGTTATTCTCATTATGGGTAATATGTAACTACCAACCATGGGACAGGTAAGGCCAATCAATACCTAAATCGGATAGGTTATTAATAATGTAAAAGGGGAAACTGTGTAGAATTAAAATGGCCTGCAAGGGCAGCTAACCTAGTACTTACCTATGGACCTGTAATTTTGCATTTGATCTACATATACAAAACTGCATAAAAAAATCACCAAAAACTTGGAATGCCTTAAAGTTGCAAAGACTTTCTCACCAACACAACTAAAGCTACCCTTGCCACTACTTACCTCCTCCTGTCACTATTTTATGGTGCTCACATTCTTACTAACCTCCAGGCAGCACAAAAAAAATAAACAAAATTTGAGCAATGCTGTAATAAAGTGGCTAAATTTCCTGCAACTTCCCCTTTCAGAACCCATTACTGTACAGCACTAGCACCCTAAATTGGTTAGAACTGCCTCATCAACTAACATATACAAAGCTTCTTCCCATGTGTAAAATTTTCCAGCATACATGTGCTTGTCTAGCACTAAATATCATTCTACACAACTATCTTTTGACTCTGTCATTATGATCCAGTGAGGAAAAACTTCTCTCTGTCCACAAACCATCAGGTCTGCTGGGGATGGTCTATATTTATACCATGTTGCTAAGGCCTGGAACTCCTTACCTATAGCCATTAGGTCAATACACTCCCTGTAGTCCTTTAAAACCATTCTAAAATAGTTCTTAGCCATACCCTGTTTCTGTTCTTGCTCTACCCCATGATAACAATATTCCTAAATATTAACAAGTTATGATTCATACCTTACACCTCCTTACTCCCCCTTTTCACTCACTTCATAACTTTATCCACATATGTAATATTTTTTCCCTCAGTTAATATTGCAGTTTGTGTATGTATTATACTATCTTGCCTTTAACTTCTAAAGACTATCTAAACATATTCTAACATTTCAGTTATTGTTACTGAAAGGAAAGACTACTGAACATCTTTACAACAGTGTTTTGCTTCTGCTGTATCAGTAAATTTATTCTTGCAAGCAAGATTAAACAGCTGGAACAACTGTATAGACATAATTGTTGATGTAAATGCTTCACTGTATATAACTGTCTTTTAATTATTTTTGTTGTTTCATTAGGAATTTAACTGTTTTTTTCTGAAAACTGTCTGAAATATTCACTTGTTAATATAAATGTACTGTAGTCAAACTTTTCTCCTCAGGTCTTCACTGAAAATGGGCTTTGCCCAGTCAAACTTTCCTGATCAACAAACACAAAAATGAATCAATGAAATATATAAGTTGTATCAGTTTTTAACTACTTTACCCACATTATGCCTAATTTGGTATAATTATTTAAACCATAGATGTTTCTGTGTTATTTTTGAAGCTTGTAAAATTATTGTTCTCAGAAATGTTTTTGTAACACTGTGAAACTTTTCTCCCTGGGGCTCTAATGAAAATGGGCACCTAGCCAGTTAGACTTTCCCAGTACTCTGATGTCAGTAAACAAATATCATGTTTGACCTTGTCTGTACAAATGTTGCCTCTGAGTACACCCCACTAGTATGCAATACTGTACTATAATATACTTTAATATATGATATGATAAGATATGATATAATATAGCACACATACAACTTGTGATTGCAACAACTACCCAAATGAAAATCCAACTCAAAGTAAACAGGAGAACTAAACCAAAACCTAAATCTCTATGTGGGAGCAAAAAACCCTTATTATTTTTACGTTTGACGTGAAAATGATATGTAAGTGCAGTATATAACAGTATACAAGATGTCTCTTGATATAGCATAATATGTAACACTAATCTTCCCTGTCAAAATAAACTGGTTGCACCCCTATTGCACTGGTTTCACACCTGTGTCTCACAGCCACTAAGGACTAAACATAAACTCAACATATTATTCATAGGAGACTCCGTTGTGAGACACACAGATGTGCCCCTCACCAGGCTGGATAAGGAGAAAGTCCCACTTAGTTGTTTGGCAGGTGCCAGAATCTGCCATATCTGCCATGCACTCAATTCTCTCAACAACAGGTACTGTTATGACTCTGTCATAGTCCATGTTGGTGTGAATGACTTGAGACGTACTTTCCTGGACTATATGAAGAAAGATATGATCGAGCTTGGTCGATGTGTGTCCCAGGCAGGCATGTTTCTAGCCTTAAGCAGCATTCTACTGTCACCCAGAATGATGCCTCAATACAAACAGAAAATGATTGACTAACAGTTGGAGTAGTTTCTGGTATCATTCCATGGAGATCCAGTACCTGACAGCTTGGGAAGACATGATCAACAAACCACAACTCTTTGCCAGAGATGGCCTACACCTGTCTCCCTTGGGCTTCAGACTTCTGGCAAAGGCTCTTGCCTCCACCATAGTGCCTTTTTTAGACAATGCCATGAAGCCAAAATTACCAACATGAAAATTTCATCAAAATGCAAATTAAAAGTCATGCTGCTAAACACTAGGTGTCTAAACATGAAACTGCACTCACTACAAGCATTCTTAACCCTGGAAGATGCTGACATTTGTGCAGTCACAGAAACCTGGTTCCAAGGTGTGGAGAGTACCCTAGCCATACCAGGTTACTCATCCTATTGTACATTTGGAACCCAAACCATGGGTAGCAAAGCAAAAGGAGATGGAGTTGCAATATGTATTAAAGACATACACACCTCCAGGCTGGTTAAACAGTATGATGCACACGAGACACTCCCGGTGCAGTTACCCATTGACAAGGCCCCTATTCGAATCATAGGCCCCCAATTTTGACTCAAGTTGCCCACTCCACCTATCTGGACCTCTTTGAATCTATCAAGATTCAACCCTTTACCCCGATCCTGGGTGACTTTAAACTATCAAACCATAGACTGGAAGAACTACTTATTCCAAAACACAAATGCCCAGAGATTCCTTGATTTTGTCAGTGCAAATGCCTTGGACCAGCTGGTCAACACCCCCACAGGAGGTGATAATATCTTGGACGTGGTATTAACCAACATGAGTAACCACTGCAGCACCCCTACAGTATCATTCTCCCTGGTAAGATCCGACCATAAAGCGGTCACCATCTTCCCCGATCCCCCCCCCCCAAGCTAGGGTCAAACAAATAAACCTTTCCAAAGTTGATTACAACCTCCTGAGGGAAGGTATAAACAACTTCACAGCCCCCTCCCCTCCATAGGAATTGGTTCATATATCCAAACCTGCACCAAAGTACTATATGAGCATTTATATAGCTGTTTGGAATCAGGAACACCTGACAGGACAAAATCCTCCTCCTCAGGGAAGAGTAAACCTGTCTGGTGGATATCTGCAGTAAATAAATTGTGCAATAAAAGGAAAAAATTGTTGTGCAGGACCAAGAAGGAGCAGGTACCTAACTGGAAGCAATCTCTCCTTAGACTGAACAAGCAAATAAGAGCACTAGTAAAATCTTCCAGAGCAAACTTTGAGTCCAAACTAGTCACATCTACTAAAAGCAGTCATAAGGCCTTCTTCACATATGTCCACAATCTCAAAGGAAGCACTCAGATCTGTTCAGAACTGGTGGTCAAGGACACCACATACATAAACTCCGTAGATATAGCCATCCTGCTGGTAGACAGGCTCAGTGAAAACTTTTCCCCTCGGCCCCCCATCAGTAAATCAGGACATACCCAGCACCTTCCCCCCTTCCCTAATCTCTAGGGAGCAAGTCCTCACTGCCCTCTCAAAAGCAAAAATACAGCCTCTATGGGACCCGATAACATCCCTGGGCTGTATCCTACATGAACTCAGGCAGGAACTTGCAGCACCATTAGGTGCTCTATTCAACCAAAGGCTGAGTACCGGCTTTGTCCCTGCAGAGTGGAGGACAGCCATCATCATCCCTTTGCACAAAGGTGGAGCGTCCACCTATACAGGAAATTATAGACCCATCAGCCTAACTAGTCTGATCTACAAGGCCATGGCATGGATTATCATGGACCTCATTAACAACCTCCAAACACTCGATCCCACACAGATTGCTTTTGTCAAGGGGAGGTCATGCCTGTTAAATTTGGTCAACTTATTTGTGGCATTCACCAAAGCTATGGATGAGGGAAGACCATGCACACCACCTACCTTGACCTGACAAAAGCCTTTGATACTGTTCCCCACTCTGGTATAATTGATAAACTCTCTCAACTAGGCATCAATTCGTATGATACCAGATGGGTAGCAAACTGGCTCACTGACAAAACCCAGCTAGTCAAAATAAGAGAAGCCACTTCAAGCACTATACCTGTAATGAGCGGTGTACCCCAGGGATCAGTCTTGGGGCCTCTGTTGTTTGGGATATACTTTTCTGAGGTGCATGCCAAAACCAGTGGGCTATGGCTGACCAAGTCTGCAGATGACTGCAGGCTGGGTGATGTCATCAATTCTCCTTGTGATGTGGACATCTTCAAAGAGTGTTTCACCTAAACAAATGACTGGTGCCAGAAACATAGCCTCAAATGGAATGCCAAAAATGCATCATCATCCCCTTTGGGGATAGTGATAGCCTCACAAATGATCACATTAATAACAAGGTCCTAAGCATGCAATCAGTCGTGGGGGACTTGGGCACCCAGGTTGGTAGCAAACTGACTTTTGACCACCATATGGAATCCATTGTATGGAAAGCTTTATACATAGCCCACCTCATTAGTAAGGGTATCTTATCCAGGAACAAGGAAGTCATAACATCCCTGTATTCTTCCCTTATAAGACCCATTATTGAGTACAGTACCCCTTTCAGCATGTACCTCACAAACCACATGCAGCAGCTGGAGATACCACAGTGGCTCCTCACCAGGAGAATCCAGGGCCTCACACATCTACCCTCCACAGACAAGCTAAAAGCCCTGTCCATCTACTCAGTCTCATATGGACTCCTCAGAGATGACCTCTGTCTGGCATACAAAGCAATCTCAGACCACGCCTCGATGGGACTATTGCATATTCGCAAGTCAAAATACACTCGACTAACCCACATGTGTGACCTCAACCTGGTCTGCGACTTCAATAGGACTCATTAGCGGGACCGATTTATGTCCCAGACTCCCCCTTCTGTGGAATAGACTCCCTCTCCATATCAAGCAGAGTATCTCATTAACCCTTTTTAAGCACAACCTGGATAACTAGATGGGAACAGAAAATACACCCCTGGGATTCTACCTGTGTCCCAGCTGAACAGGGGTATTGGGTCCTGACTTGTCCGGAACATGGGCTAAATTCTTGGCTAGGTTTATAAGAGCCTCAAGGCCAATAACCTAGTAACTTCCTATGATCCTATGGGATACCTAATCTACTTCACAAACTACAAAATACTACGACAAAATTACACTCTCATCTGTGGAAATAACTGGCCACCCACATTGCAACAAAAATCATCAGACTGAAAAACAATGAAAGCAATATTACTGGCCATTAACTATTTTGTACTGCTCAACTATGCCTGATTTTCCTTCATATTAGTACCTTTCTCCTTGTATAATGTTTGGATTTTCTGGTAAATCACAGAAGTTAACAGTCAGTAAAGTAATGTCAGACAGTAGAGTTTCACACTTCTTAATCTTTAGGAAATCCGTGTTGATGAATATCTTGTTATTCTCCTACTAACTTTTAAAAGAAATAGGACAATATTTAAAATTATCCCTGATTTTGGACTTGTAAATACCTTGGTGGTTGTTAGTCTAGTATAAACCTATGAACCTATCACTTATGCACAAAATCATGGCACAGAAATACAATGAATAGATCATTCTACAACATATACTCCAAATTCAAGAGCTGACATAAATAACTAAAGAGAATATAAACTCTCAGAACATAATAATGCACACTAAGCTTTAACATCCTTTAGTAGGTTTGTAAGCATGTACCGCAATGTCTTACTAGAGCCATGTTTTTGTGTGATGCAGACATTATTTCAGCTGAGCCAGCAGGAAAACCTACCCAGTGTCTAAGCATTAAAACATGTCCATAATCACTAACACATACTGTAGCAGGAGGTGAAGTCAGAACTCAGGTTTCACAACCCCTCAAGAAAACTAGTTCCAAGGTTATTGCCAGTATCCACAAAAGGAAAACAAAATAAACATTGTATTAAAAAAAAAAAACACCTAACTAATACAACACACTAAAACCTTCAACAATGACCACTTCTTTTCAGTTGAACTAAAATCCTGTGGAACAAAGCAAAGAGAACATAGTAAACCTCCTGGAAAACCAGGCTCCCAACCAATCAGGGAAAAATAGCCAGTTTCCAATGTAAATTATAACCCTACACACACACACACACACCAGAATAAATGCATACACAGTGGTCAGGAAAATTAGCAACCTGTAAAAATTAAACCGATAATACAAAAGCTTTACACCATATAAACCATACAACATGGAAACAAGAAGTACATCATATACATGCTTTCTACTTAAAATTATCCAATAATTACATCAAACACAAAGAGATGCCATCAATAATTCGAAATTTAAATAAGAATCTCAAACATAAAAATGTTTACTTACATGTAATGTCCAAGTTTGTAGCACAAACAAGTCCCACTAATTCTACAAAGTTGATTGCTTCTCCAAATGACTTGCACAAAATCTACATAATAGCATAAACACCATATTATAGCCATATTCTGTAAAACTTACTCCAAAATTCAAGTCACTTACAGCAAAATCATGACAGTCATTTATAATTTCATTGTCGGCAACCACAAGTAAAATTCTTAAAAAAGTAGTAATTTATAAAAAAGGCTGCACTAACCTCTAATCCGACCTTCCATTATGACTGTGAGTTCCACAAATGAGCTGAATTAAAGTGAAACGTATCATTTCATAAAACAGCATACCCACCCCAAACAATTAAGCCAAGTCTTGTGTCTCCACAGGATGCATCTAGACAATTCCTGAATTTGCTACTTTTCAATGAATGCATGAATAGCTTATACTGGTTAACACATTCAAGTAAATACATACACTGAAATGAATTAGACATTGTAAACAACTCAGAATTTAATCCTCTTTTTCAATGAAATGAGAATCCCTACCAGGCCAGAAACCAATGCACTTAGCACCTCATCAAGTTGAATATGGTCATTTTCACCTCTGCTGTCACCCGTTGTTTAAACTAGTATGTCCAAGATCAAAAACACTTAACAGAAAGCCAAGGATGACTATAGCAATTTTAGAATAATTAACATGCAAACCCACTGACTCAGGCTTCTTTTACCACAAACGGAGAACTATGTAACTATTTTTTATAGTCAATGTTTAGTTAATATAGCAAATTTTAAGAAACTGTAAATTTTCAGTGGAGATTGATATCTGCAGAAAATGATAATAAAGTATACAGGTTTAAGTGCCCTATTTAAGGGCCTGTAACAGACTTGGAAGAACTAAGAAAAAATGTTGTTATTGTTGTGTCTTTCGGCTTTTCCCGGTTAGGGGTCGCCACAGCGGAACTCCGGTTCGCTAATGATTGGCAGGAGATTTTTACGTGCCGAGTTGCCGGCCCTGACGCACAACCTTCAACGAAGGTATGCCGATTCACGCATGTCTCCACACAGAAGAAGCTCTAGCTGAGAATCGAACAAGACAACGTCTTACTGTGAGGCGACAACGCTACCGCAGCACCAGCACCGCAGATAAGAACTAAGAAAAAATAATTTCAGTAGAAATCTAGAGAACCACACATATCAGCTTCCTGAGAGGAGAGCTGTAGAAACAGAGGTTGGCATGAGAAGAAACACATTCATTTTAATGTTGCACTCCTACAAGAACAAAAGCCTCTGAACATATGCGCTAGGTTAAACTTAGAGAAACAGGCATCTCAAGATGGTCTGAAACACAAAGGCAAAAATAAAATTACATTAAGTATTGTGACTGATATACTTAATGTTTTTGTAGTGGGCATATAAAAATGTTATGGTCTTGCAATGCACTGTCTATACAAATACCATGCATATACCTTTTCTCAAACTCTTCTAAGCACACACTAAATGATCTCAGCCTTTGGCACCAACATCTCCTCCAGCCCACATACTGCATCTCCATGCAGGTCACCCAAGAGTCACCAGGAAAGCAGGCCTAAGCATGTAAGGCCCACTACCTCTGTTTCCATACAGGGATGTGACTTATTTATATGTCATAGGTTCATAAGACTTGCAAGTCAAATGAGATGCAAGGACATTTCAACTTTGCTAATACCCACCCTTAAGCCTTTCATCCCTTTTCAAGGAGGCCCAGGTCAGTCATACTGGGCTGGATTTTTGAACACCCAACCAGTTATCATCGTAAATGCAGACAGTGTATCAGCCTTTTTAACTTGGAGAGTTAGTTTGTTCCAGAGAAGTGGGTAAGCACTGTGTTATAAATCTATCCAGCCACCATTTTTATTTATTGGTTGGAGTAGATTTAGATCTATAGCCTTAGTATTAACTGGGCTATTTGATTTATGGATGTATAAGAGTTTTGAACTACTGGATCTATTATAGCCAGCAAAGCCTTCATGCTCCACTTCAATAATACTCCATAATACTGCCCTTAACTCTAACCTGCATCTTACATGTAAAAAAGATGTTCTAATAACAGTACCACTACATAAGACAGTTCACACACACACACACACACACACACACACACACACACACACACACACACACTAACTACACATCCCTCTTACCTGTTTCAATTAGGCATACACCCGACAAAATGCTTGATAAACTGGATATTTGACGTAAAAACACTGTACTTCTGCCTGTTGACCAAAGCAATCATGCAAATTAGAGCCTCTACAAAGCCTGAAATATATGAAGATGCGATAACTTGGTCCAGCTGGCAATGTGGTTATACACAACAGGTAATGATAGCTGGATTCCTATCTTCACTACAGCCAATCACAAGTGGAGTCCCACAAGATTATGTTCTGAAACCAGTCCTCTTTCACATCTTTTTCTTGGATGTCAACACTGCTGGCAGCACTGACAAAATATGCAAATGACTGCAAAACTAGGAGCATTGTTCTTAATCTTTAATACCATTTTGAACATCACAAAAAAAAAAAAAAAATCTGCACATCCCCACACCCCCTGCACTAGCGACTAATATATTAGCCACGGTCTCAAACCGAATGCAAAGAAATGCATCATCATTCCCTTAATTACAAACAATGTCCCTTCACTAACAATACCCTAAGTACCCATGAAGTGATAATGGACCTGGGATCACAGGTTGACTGTGACCTTAACTTTGACCACCATATGTCCACTGTTGTAAGGAAAGTTTTCCACATAACTCATTTAATTAGTAAAGGGATCATCTCAAGAGCAAAAAGAGTTATAACCCCCCCGATACTTGGCACTTATCCAGCCCATAATTGAGTATAATGCCCATTTAGTATGTACCAT
The DNA here is from genome assembly GCF_019279795.1 of Protopterus annectens. Taxonomy (NCBI): domain Eukaryota; kingdom Metazoa; phylum Chordata; order Ceratodontiformes; family Protopteridae; genus Protopterus; species Protopterus annectens. Next base: position 149,490,955 of record NC_056741.1, on the reverse strand, counting down.
ACTGCAGCAATTAGACAGCCCTCAGAGGTTTCTAACAAAGAAGATCAAGGGCCTCTAGCACATGCCTTAGACTAAAATCCCTGTCATTACACTCTGTATTGTACAGACTTCTTAGGGGAGACTTATCTCTGGCCAAACCTAATGAACTTATTGCATATCCATAAATCAAATGGGTTTAGGGCTACCCATTCCAGGGACTTAAATATGGCCTGTGATTTAAACAGGACATGCTGGAGGGACAGATGCATCTTCCAGTGACTGCCACATCTTTGGAACAGTCTACCAATTAATGCGAAATAAAGCACATCTGTGACACTGGTTAAGAGGAGTCTGAATGAGTGGATGGGGCACCATAAATTCTTACCAGGGATAGTGCCCACAACCCTCCTGAACATGGGCAGTCATCACTAAATGCAATCATGGGTATTGACTAGTACTTCTACGGTATTACATTGGGTTGAAACGGCTAGGCTTAAAATGGCCTCCGGGTTGAAAGCCTAGTAATCTCCTGTGATCCTATGAAGTGTAAGATCGCACTACAATGAAGAAAATGGTAAATTTCCTGATCCTCGCTGCACTGCGATCTCCATTCAAAAGCTCTGAGTTTCTGAAAACGTGATCATATAGTCCCGACCATATGGACTTCGAGTTTCCAAAGACTCTGTCAAATTATAGGGATCTGTATATCTATATATCTATATATATATATATATATATATATATATGTTTCTGTATATGTATACGTGTATATATATATATATATATATATATATATATATATATATAATATGTATATATATATATATATATATATATATATATATATATATATACACACACACACACACACATATATATACACACACACACACACACACACACACACACACTATATATATATATATGTACGTAACTATATATGCTTAGCAGAGTAAAATGTTGCTCTAAGAGGAAAAATGACCGTCTGACTGTCTGACTGAATTAAGCAGTTGTCCAAGTATTGGTAAATTTGTATATTTCTTTGTCTGCAAAAGACAATGGCAGGAGCGAGACATTTTGTGAAAACTCTGGGAGCAGTAGAAAAGCCAAAGGGAAGCGCAGAGAACTGAAAGTGCAGAGATCCTGCCCTGAAACCTAAATATTTCCTGCTTGTTTCCCTGATAGGAATGTGGAGGTAGGCCTCTTTTAGGTCTAGGGTGGCTAGCCAAGCATTCTTGGAGAGCATAGGAAGTAGTTGCTGAAGGGTGAGCATTTTGAATTTTGGTATCACCAGGAAGGTTCATAGGTAAGTACTAGACTGTCGGCCCAAGGGCCTACGTAAGCCTAGCCAGCAAGTTCCCTGGCTTACGCCACCCAAGAAAGTTATTTTCCTGTGCCACTGTCGAGCAGAGACACAGAAGTGATCCCCGGGGTGTATTTCCTATTTCCCATCGACTCATCAGGATTTTTCTTGAAGAGTGCTAATGAAGAACTTTGCTTGACATAGATGGGTAGCCTGTTCCAAAGTATGGGAAGTCTATGGGACAGGAACCTATCCCTCCAGCATGTCCTGTTTATTGTGGTGACAAGGTTTAGGTCCCTAGAGCGTGTAGCTCGGAGGGATTGGGATTTCTTTAGGTGTAGCATGTCCAACAGCTCTGGGTTTGACATAGCTTTATATGTTAGGCAGAGATGGGTCTATATTATAACATAGAAATCTACAAAAATGGAATGTTATAATATCGAACCCTAAACACTAAAATCCGCAAACATCGAACAGTCAGAATAGTGATTTTTTCCCAGGGAAAAAAATTGCTATTCCGAGAAACATACACGCAACACAAACACACACAAAAAACAGCAATCCACACACATACACTTAAAATCCTGCACCTAAACCTAAACTAAACTTTGCATACACTACTAGCTATCCACTTAGTTTAACCCAACCCTAACCCTAAGGTCCGTCACTATCGCACACTCACCTCACCCGCGCCCTAACCCTAACTCACCTAACCCGCCCCCAACCCTAACCTACACACAACCGCACACTTACCTGAACCCGAACCGTAATGCTCTAACATATTGAATGCTGAAAACAGCCAAGCCACAGCAACAGCCCACCAAATTCTTTCCCTGGGAAAGAATTTGGTGTCCTGCACCTTTGCTGTTTTCAGCATTCAACAAAACTGGCACGATATTATGACATTCAAACTTTATAAAATTCGATGTTATAATATAGACCTGGCAGAGATCACCTCGGAGTAGGCGATATGCTACGGAGATTTTTGAGATGGTCAGTGTAGGGCATTTGTTTGAGGCCAGTAATCCTCCTTGTGTGGTACTTCTGTGGCCTTTCCAGCTGCTGCATATGTCTTGTGAGGTGCATTCCAAAAGGGGCGTTGTACTCTATAATGGGTCTAATGAGTGTCAAGTAGAGGGGAACAATGACCTCTTTTTTCCTGGATGAGAACCCTTTTATGATGAGGTGTGCCACATAGAAGGACTTCCTGACTACTGTGGCGATGTGACTATCAAAGGAGAGACTACTGTCCACCTGGGTCCCAAAGTCTCTTATCACACATTTCGTGTTAAGTAGATTGCTGCCTTTGTGGTAGTTCATGGGTACAGAGTTTTTACCAAAGGGGATGACACTGCATTTTTTGGCATTGAGCTTGAGGTCATGGCTCTGACACCAGGCATCTGTCTCAGTGAGGCCCTTCTGTAGGATGTCACATCATTTAGGAACTTGACTATGGCTCCTAGTTTGCAGTCATCTGTGAACTTCGTTAGCCAGTGGCCTTCTTTGTTATCCTGTACTTCAGAGAAGTAGATATCAAACAGGAGAGGTCCCAGGACTGAACCCGGTACTCCACTAGTCACTGGTTTGAGGTCAGATTTGGAGTCTGCAACCTTTACAGTGTGGGTACTGTCGGTGAGCCAGTTGTCAACCCATCTTGTGACGTAGGGATTTATGCCTAGTTTAGTGAGTTTAGCTATAATTCCAGAATTGGGGATGGTGTTGAAAGCCTTGGTGAGGACAAGATAGGCTGTGTGAACCACCTTACCCTCATCTACGGCTTTGGTGATTGCCTCAAAGAAGTTGATCAGGTTCAGGAGGCATGATCTGCCTTTCACAAACCCGAACTTGGTGGGATCCAGAGTTTGGAGGTTACCAATGTCTTTGTTTATGAGTTCCATGATGATAACGTTCCATGGCCTTGCAGACCAGGCTCGTCAGGCTAATAGGGTGATAGTTCCCAGGGTCAGTGCTGGCTCCCCCTTTGTGGACTGGGATAACTGTTGCTGTGCGCCATTCAGTGGGCACAAAGCCTGATGCGAGGCTATTATTGAACATGGTGCTTAGGTGGGGAGCCAGTTCGTTCTGAAGTTCGTGTAAAACGCAGCTTGGGATATTGTCCAGTCCCATGGATGCTGTGTTTTTGGCTTTAGAGAGTGCAGCTTTTACCTGCGTAGTTGTGATTACAGGGACTCTGCATTCTTCCTGTATAGATATGGGCCCTTTGGGGGGGGGGGTAAAGTTAGCACTGAACTTATCTGCCAAGATGTTGGCAATATCAGTTGGTTCTGTAATTTTTGTGCCGTTGTGCTGTAACTCAGAGCAGATTTGGGTGTTGCCATCGAGATTCTTGACATAGCTATAGAATGCTTTGTGGTTGTCCTTAGAATTAGTGGTGATTTTATTTTCATAGCTAGCTTTGGAGGATCTTATAAGGGATCTCACCTTCTTACTAAGGCTGACCAGGGAGCTCCTCTACTCATGGGATTTTAGTCTCTTTTGCAACAGTTTCTTCCTTCTGTTGTACAGTTTGTTTAAGGCAGGGGACCACCAGATTGGCTTCCTTTTTTGGAGGATAACATCTTGGTTCTGTTTGGGATACCATGATCCATGCACTCGTGTAAGTGCTTATAGAGTGCATTTGTGTAGGATTCAGCAGTTGTAACTGTATTGTCCATCTGCATGGGTGTCATGAAGTTCACCACTTCTGTCTTAAGAAGCATGAAGTTGGCTTTGGAGAAATTTTTTACCATGGATTCCTTAATGGGGGGTAGGAGCAGGATGTGGATATCAAGGGTGATTAGCTTATGGTCATATCGGACCAACGAGGAGTTGACTTCAGGTGTGGAACACCGGTCACTCATGTTGGTAATGACTTAGTCTAGGATATTGTTGCCCCTGGTGGGGTTTTGGATAAGTTGATCCAGGGCACTGGAGTTTATGAATTCCAGAAAACGTTGAGCTAAGGAGATGGTACACAAGTAGTTTTACCAGTTAATAGTGGGGTAGTTGAAGTCGCCCATTACTAGGGTGCTTGGTTGAACCCTAATATTTTCCAGTACATCAAGAAAAGAGGAGTGGGAATCCTGGGGCATGGTGGGGGATCTGTAGCAAGCCACAGTTTGGATTGCAGTTTTGCCCAGAGTTAGTTGCACTTGGATAACTTCGGATGCATTTTGCTGAGCAACTAGCCTGGAAGTGTGGATATCCTTAATTAATATGGACACACCTCCGCCTTTGGTGTCTCAGTCCAGGTTACATGGCGAAAAAGTGTGGTATGAGTTATAGCGTGGTAGTGCAGGGGTGCTCTCTGGAAGGTTTTTAGAATGGATAGATCGAGGATGGGATGCCAGGTGCCCTTTTTTCTGGATACAAGAAAAAGTGTGGAGTAGAAACCTTGGCCTGTCTGTTCTACAGGAACGTGCTCTATTGCCCTCATGCAGAGCAGGGAAAGGACTTGCTTTTTCACCTCTGCCCACTGGTTTTGAGGAAGATCTGGGAACCCTTTTGGGGTTGGTAGAGTGTGGAAAGAAAATATGTATTCCTGGGACACTATGTTGAGGACTCAGCGGTCGTTGGTAATGGTGGCCCAGGTGCTTGTGTGGAAGGAGAGTTTTCCTCCTAGGAGCAAGTACAGGTGGGCAGAGGGAGGGGGTGGGAGAAGAGAGTCATTGTGAGTTCCCATGAGGGGGGTGGTTCAGAGCTCCCTGGTTTTGAAGTGGTGGAACTCCACTGCTTTGATCTCCGCATTCCCTGTGGCTGCTCTCTGGAGGGGTCTGCTTCCCCAGGGTCTGGGCCGGAAAGGACCAGTGTTTGGAGGGGCAATGCCTACTGAACTTGGGTGGCTGGACCTATAGGAAATCCTTAGCTGTTTGCATATATTTAGCTTTTTCTTCCATCTTTTTTAAGACCTCTTCTGCCTTGGTGCCAAATAAGATGTCTGTGCAAGGGTGCATCCAATAATTTAGATTTGACATGGTCTGGCAAGAGTTGTTCCTTAAGCCAAGCATGCCTTCTAAGGACAGAACTGGTGACTGCTGCCCTGCAAGAAGCTTCTAGGGCGTCAAAACCACAGTGTTAAGGTGTGCTTATTTACTTGACTTGCAGAATGCATTAACTCTTGTAACTCTTTATTATCTGCACAAGCAGGAAAGGATGATATTTTTTGTTTGAGGAGTTCCATGGTATGTTGCTGAAATTTTAGCATATGGAACTGACAATTTAGTGCTCTGACAGCAAGAGTAGCAGAGGTGTATACTTTTTTACCCCATCTGTCTGGTGCTCGGGAATCCCTATCTGAGGGGGTGGGATTCTTAGCAGAAGTTGCTTTAATTCCTTTAGGCCCTTGAGAAATAACCTTAAGGTCAGCAGTAGGATTTTTGAAAATACATGTGTGTGAGTCAGGGTCTCTGTAATACCTGTCAGGTTTTCTTGGAGCAGGAGGGAGGGTGTCAGGAGTCAAACTAGATTCCATGAAAACATCATCCACAACATCCAGGACAGGGGGTATGGCCAAGGTCTGTGCTGTGGAAGATCTAAGAATTCTGTGAGTCTCTGTTTAGACTGAAGGTACTCCTGACATTCCCATTGGAAATGCTCCCTTAAGGTATGAAGGTTTCCCCAAAAGAAATGTCCTGGGGTGGAGAGGCTGAAGGAATGGATTCCTCTGCATCAGAATCCTCATAAGCAGAGAGGGGTTGCATGTCGTCTTATTCAGATGCATCAGAGTCATCAGACTTCTGTTCAAATAAAACTACTGGGGACAGATCTCTTTTTCTTTTGGAAAGGGTAGCTTGGCTTCCCTTGATCAGCATTATAAAGTCTTAGGCCATTTTAATGATTTGAGACTGAAGCAAGGAAGCAGGTGTCTGAGATTGGGTCGTCGGTTTCTTGGGCGTAGTTCATACCCTGGGCTTTAGAAACTCGTAGTTTTCAAAAGAATGGTAGATGCGAAAGAAGTCGTTTGTGTCGAGAATCGGTTGTGCAAAGTACTTCCTCAGAAGCCGGTGCCTGCTCAGCGGTTCCAGACCCATCCAAGGTAGAGACAACCACAGGATCCTTAGTCGAAGAAGAGTTTTGCAGCATACCAGACTCTGAAAGGGTTTCTGTAGTGGTCTGCGAATCCACAGAAGCGGGCATCAGGGACTGCGAAAGAGCCTCACTGAGGACCGGAGAAATGACGACTAGCTTAACGGAAGCATCGTCGGTAGGTTTGGACCTGTGCAGCCTGTCTCTATCTTTATCCTTACGTTTTTTCGGAAGAGCTGCTGTGGGATGGCTTACTGAAGCCATAATGGAATTCGAAGACTGTGAGCGAAAATATCTAGCTACAATAAGAGCCAGATGACATGTAGTTCTGGCGTTGAACAAAGCACAATAACGACAGCGAGGGACGTTGTGGTCAGGGCCTAAGCAAGTGGTGCAGTAAGAATGAAAGTCTTAGTGTGGTATTTGCTTTCCACAGGTGAGACAATTGTTAACTTTTTCTGACATCGGTTAGAGCAAGAAAAAAGAATCCCCAATGGGGTACTTAGCTTTAGAAGACTTCAGCTTCAATTCGGAAGACAAAACTCAGGTAGTGGCCAACCGGCACTCGTGCAAACTGCATCTGCTTTGGACTCCTTGGCAAGAAAGACTGATGTAATGGTGTTGGCTGCCTTACTTTATACTACTGACAACCTGACGTCAGTCCTGAAGCAACAGCAGCTGATGCAGAAATACTAAGCCTCTGGTTTTCAGGTCGGCCGAGGGCTACCCTGGCAGGGATAACCCAAATATGATGACTGCAACAGTGAAACATGAAGAACATGCACATCGCCACAACAGCCAGGAAATCCTTCTATGTGGCACACCACATCACTAAGGGCTTTTCGTCCAGAAAAAAGGAGGTCATTGTCCCACTGTACTCATCCCTGATTAGACCCATCATAGTGTACAACTCCCCGTTTGGTATGTACCTCACAAGACATCTGCAACAACTGGAAAAGCCTCAGAAACACCTCAGTAAAAGAATCACAGGCCGAAAGCAGATGCCCTATGTTGACAAAATAAAAAAACTCTACCTATATACTCTGTTGCATATCGTCTACTCAGAGGCGATCACTGCTTAACATACAAGGCTATGTCAAACCCAGAGCTGTTGGACATGCTACACTTAAAGAAATCCCAATACATCAGAGCCACATGCTCCAGGGACCTAAACCTTGTCATCACAATGAGCAAAACATGCTGGAAGGATAGGTTCCTGACCTAGAGACTCCCCATACTCTGGAATAGACTGCCCATACATGTCAAGCAGAGCGCCTCCTTGGCCCTCTTCAAAAGGAATCTTGATGACTGGATGGGAGATAGGAAATTTATCCCTGGGATCACATCAGTTACCCTGCTAGGCAGGGGTCCAGGGAAGAAAATATTGTGGGAAGAAATAGCCAGGGAATTGTTATGGCAAGACTTGTGTAGGCCCTAGGGCCGATAGCCTAGTACCAACCTATGAACATGTGTCCCTCATTGACAGGGGCGACAGGTGCTGACTGAGGTTTCCTTTTGGGGATAAACTCTTGGCTAGACTTATAAGGGACCATTAGCCTAGTAATCTCCAATGATCATATTATCTTTCTCTACAAAGGAGGAAGTACAACAGACATCACTAACTTTAGACCCATAGTAGGTTCATAGGTTCATACTAGGCTATCTGCCCTAGGGCATTTATAAGCCTAGCCAGAGTATGTTTGGCTTTTTCCACCCATTTTAAATTAATTTTGCTATGCCCTTAGTATACTGTGCCTCTGTCTAACAGTGACACAGAAGTGATACCCGGGGTAAACCTACGATCTCCCATCCACTCATCAAGATTCCTCTTGAAGAGAGTCAATGAGGGACTCTGCCTAACCTGGACTGGGATTTTATTCCAGAGTGAAGGGAGCCTCTGGGTTATGAATCTGTCCCTCCAGCATGTCCTATTTATTTCAGTGCTGAGGTTCAAGTCTCTCAAGCGCGTAGCTCAATGGGATTTGGATTTTCTGAGGTGCAGCATGTCCATTAATTCCAGGTTGGACATGGCTTTATACGTCAGGCACATATCGCCTCTGAGCAGGCAGTATGCCACTGAGTAGAGCTGGAGTTTCTCTAACCGAGCAGCATATGGCATCTGTTTGAGCCCTTTGATCCTCTCGGTGAGGTACTTTTGGGGTCTTTTCAGTTGCTGCAAGTGTCTGGTAAAGTAAATTCCAAAAGGGGCATTGTACTCAATTATGGGCCTGATGAGGGATGAGTAAAGAGGCATGATGACCTCCCCTGATCTAGATGTGAATCCCTTCATGATTAGGTGGGCTATATAAAATGTTTTTCTAACCACTTTGGCCATGTGGTTGTCAAATGAGAGATTGCTATCAACTTGGATCCCCAGGTCCCTAATTACTTCTTCTGTACTTAATGGATTACCACCTATGTGGTAATTTATGGGCACTTTGTTTTTGCCAAAGGGGATGACTATACACTTTTTGGCGTTTAGCTTGAGGCCATGGCTCTGGCACCAGTTGTCTGTTTCTATGAGGCCCTTTTGGGGGATGCTTGTGTTAGCTGGAGAGTCAATTATGGTTGCAGTCATCTGCGAACTTGGTCAGCCACAGTCCTTCCGTGTTGGCCTGTACCTCTGAGAAATATATACCGAACAAGAGAGGTCCCAGGACTGAGCCTTGTGGGACGCCACTTGTAACTGGTTTGGAGTCTGACATGGCTCCAGCAATTCTATCCATGTGGGTTCTGTCCTTGAGCCAGTTTGCAACCCATCTAGTGACATAGGGGTTTATATTTAAGCTGGTGAGCTTATCTATAATGCCCAAGTGGGTATTGTATCGAAGGCTTTTGCGAGGTCCAGGTAGGCTGTGTGGACCACCTTTTCTCGTCAATGGCCTTGGTGACTGTTTCAAAGAAATCGACCAGGTTTAAGAGGCAGGATCTGCCCTTAACAAAGCTGAACTGGGTAGGATCCAGTGTCTGTAGGTCCCCAATATCTTTATTTATGAGGTCCATGATGATCCTTTCCATAGCTTTGCAGACCAAGCTAGTCAGGCTTATGGGCGATAGTTTCCAGGATCCGTTGAGGCACCACCTTTGTGGAGAGGGACCACTGTTGCTGTACGCTACTCTTTGGGTACATATCCTGTAGTAAGGCTGAGATTGAATAGTAGTTTTATGTTTGGGTTTAGCTCTTCTTGGAGTTCATGTAGGATGCAGCCCGGGACACCGTCTGGTCCCATTGATGCTGTGTTTTTTGCTTTGGAGAGGGCAGCTCTTACCTGAGCATCTGAGATGTCAGGGGGGGCAGCACTCTGCTGGGATAGATATTTGCCCTTTTGGTGGGGGGGGGGGGTTGCGCTGAACCTGTCAGCTAGGATGTTGGCAATGTCTGTGGGTTCGGTGTATTTTTTCTCATTTTGGACTAATTCTGAGCATATCTGGGAATTCCCACCCAAGTTCCTAACATAACTAAAGAAAGCCTTGTGATTCTCCTTAGTGTTCTGTGCAATTTTTCTCTTGAAGCTGGCCTTAGACGATTTTATGAGTGCCCGTAGTTTTTTGCTAATACTGATCAGAGATGCCTTCCCTTTTTGGTATTTTGGTCTATCATGTAGTAGCTTCCTCCTTCTATTGTATAGTTTGTTTATGGCTGGGGTCCACCAGACAGGACGTCTGCCTTTGGAGGATTGGGTCTTGGTTTTATTTGGGATTGCATGATCCATGCATTCCTGAAGGTGTTCATAGAATGCGTTTATAAAGGATTCTGTGGTCTGGGGGGATTCAGTGACTTAAGTTCACAGGAAAATTGTAGGCTAATTGCCCTGAAGGGCCAGTTTAAGTGCAACTAATAACCTGAGGTCAGACTCAAACCGTGTACTTTGTGTGTATGAGGTGAAGACCTTAACCATTATGATAAACTCACCATCTCTGAAATACTTGAAAATTGTACTCAAAAACAATTGCTAAAGTATCTCATGCAGGAAGAGTGATCCTTCAGACAACACAGCTCCATAGCTCCCATAAGACTAACATTGCTGTTAATAGCAGCCTGCATTTAAAGTGGATTGTTGAGAGACAGCCTTACAAGACTCTCTGCAAATATATAGAGCTGAGTATATTTCTGTATTATTCTGTATTATAGAGCTAAATTGTTACTTAGATATCTGTTGTCTTACTGTTCTGCAAATATACAGATATCAGTATATATTTTTTTGGTTTTAATTTGCACTGTGATTCCTCATATCTATCTCTGTTGAAACTGTCTTCCCCACCCTCCCTCATTTTAGTTTCTATAGCTTGTGTGTTAACTCAAGGTTCCCTTCATTTGCTGTTAATAGCAGCCTGCATTTAAAGTGGATTGTTGAGAGACAGCCTTACAAGACTGTCTGCAAATATATAGAGCTGAGTATATTTCTGTATTATAGAGCTAAATTGTTACTTAGATATCTGTTGTCTTACTGTTCTGCAAATATACAGATATCAGTATATATTTTTTTGGTTTTAATTTGCACTGTGATTCCTCATATCTATCTCTGTTGAAACTGTCTTCTCCACCCCCCCTCCCTGTTCTTGGTTGTAGTTTAAATTTGGTGGCTTTTGCAGTGCCCGCCCCACTGTAGATTTGATCTAGGACACTCCCCCAGTCCCATCTCTTTACCGCATTCTACCTAATAAACCCTTTCTGCACTTGCTTTTAGTCCTTTTTAATTTAATTACATTTTTCAAACTGTGTGTGGACTAATATTGCTACATACTCAAGTGTGCCAGCTTGCACTGCATGTGAATTGTTTTACTACTGTTTTGCTACTTTTCTGAAAAAAAAAAAAAAATTCTGCTTTTACTGTATTTGTGTTTCTTCCTACTTTATTTTGCTTTTGCCATCTTAAAAGTACTCAGTTGTATTTATTACTGCTTGGTGTAACTCATTCTAAGCCTTTTAGTTTAAGCACTTGGGCTTCAGACCAGTTGGTTTACATTAAGAAGGTTTGTGGTCTGCACTGTAGTGGCAGAACAGGTAGCTTACATCCTTCTAAATTGGGAACTGCTGATTGAGGGCTCAGTGTCTGTCATTTTAAAAGTGTATTAATTCTGGTTTAAGCACTTGGGCTTCAGGCCAGTTATTTTACATTAAAAGGGTTCGTGGTCTGCACTCTTGTGGGAGGAGAGGCTGGACTCTGCCCTTCTGAGCTGGGAATTTCTGGTTAAAGGCTTATAGTGCCTGCATATTTGAACTGCTTCTTACTGAAATTGGTACACCTTGTTTGCTGTAGCGTAGACTAGATCCAGGCCTGCTGAATCTAGCTTTGTTTGTATAACTTGAGCACTAATCCAGGCATTCTTTAACGTATTCAATTGTATTTACTACTGCTTGGTAGTAACTCGATTAAAGTGCAGCTATCATTCTAAGTCTTTTGGATTAAGCACTTGGGCTTCAGACCAGTTGTTTTACATTAGGAAGGTTTGTGGCCTGCACTGTGGTGGCAGGACAGGTAGCTTACATCCTTCTAAGTTGGGAACTGCTGATTGAGGGCTCAGTGTCTGTTATTCTAAAAGTGTATTAGTTCTGGTTTAAGCACTTGGGCTTCAGGCCAGTTATTTTACATTAAGAAGGTTCGTGGTCTGCACTCTTGTGGGAGGAGAGGCTGGACTCTGCCCTTCTGAGCTGGGAATTTCCGGTTAAAGGCTTATAGTGCCTGCATATTTCAACTGTTTCTTACTGAAATTAGGTACAACTTGTTTGCTGTAGCATAGACTAGATCCAGGCCTGCTGAATCTAGCTTTGTTTGTATGCTTGTTGTTTGTTTGCTTGTTATTTCCCTGAAACGCTAATACCACCTAAAACGCGGCTTTTCAGCGCTTCTGTGGATCCCTAGTGATATCTGCATTGCTTACTGTACTTATTTCCTCGTTTCACTTAAAAGAAAGTTACTATGTGTCGTTTTTGCATTTACGTTACCTGTAACACATTTCATTTAAGTTACCTGGCACTTGCTCACTAAAGCAATTATATAAGTCAGCACTAAAAAATTAAAAGCACTACACCCTCACAAACTCCCCTTGAGTACCTTGTTTCCCATTGGCCCTTTTTTTTCAATTATAAAGGAATTCCCAATACTATTTTAGCATGTCCAAAGGTCAGTTGTCAATCTTCTCTCTGGTCCAGCTGGTGAATCTGGGAATCTTGAGGCAATGTTACAACTGCCTCATGTCCACAGACAACCCTCTCCTCCTCCCAACAAATTCCAACACATGTGAGAGATGCATCCATATAGCCAAACTGGAGGCTAAGCTCTCTCAACTCAGTACTGGCGTAACCAGTCAGGAGGAAAAGGAAACCACACTCACTACAATTCCAGTCTCACATAGACCTACCACGACAGCAAACCAAACACATAAACACACAAAAACATACGCGGAGGCTCTAAATAAAATTCTGCCTAAGCAGCAGAGACCTCCAAAGCAGACACCCAAGCAACCGCTACCCCAAAACAAAACACGTGCAACACATAGCTCACAAAGCCAGTGTGCCGAACAGTCACAACCCTTAAGGCTAAACAACACACCTGATACACTTGTAATAGGTGACTCTATCGTCAGGCACACTGACGTCGCGCTCACCAGGCTGAACAAGGAGAAGGTCATGGTGAGCTGCCTGTCGGGCGCTAGGATCGGCCACATAACACAAGCACTCAGGTCACTCCAAGGCAAGCACAAATATGACTCAGTCATTGTCCATGCTGGTGTGAATGACCTGAGATGTACCTCCCTGGACTACATGAAAAGAGATATAGAGGAGCTCTCTGAGCATGTGGCCCAGGCCGGTATGACCCTGACCTTGAGTAGCATTTTACCCTCACCAAGAATGATGCCACAATATGAAGACAAGATGATCAATTTCAACAATTGGCTTAAGTATTGGTGTCATTCAAAGGGAATCCAATGCCTGTCAGCCTGGGATGACATGCTCAACAAGCCACGATGCTTCGCTAGGGACGGCTTGCACCTGTCACCCCTGGGCTTTTGGATATTGGCAAAGGCTCTTGCTACCCCCATAGTGCCTTTTTTAGGCAAGGCTCAAAAGACAAACCCACCTCCATAGGTATCACAAGGGATAAGAAACTAAGAGTAATGCTACTCAACGCCAGAAGTCTAAACCTCAAGATGCAAGCACTCAAAACTCTCCTTAGCATGGAGAACATCGATATCTGTGCAGTAACAGAAACCTGGTTCAAGACTCCCGAGAGCACCCCAGCACTACCAGGTTATACCTCATACCATGCTTTTCGGCCCCAAAACTTGGACCGAACCACAAAAGGAGGGGGAGTATCAATATTCGTCAAAGATACCCACACCTCCAAGTTGGTGGCACAGCACGAAGCATCAGAGACTATCCATGTGCAACTAACAGTGGGTAAAACTTCCTTCCAGTTTATAGCCTGCTACAGACCACCCTCCCAAACCCAGGAACCCCACTCGACCTTCCTGAGAACACTGGAAAATATGAAGGTCTCTCCAAACACCATTATATTGGGCGGCTTCAACTACCCAAACATAGACTGGGAGCATTACTCTAGCTCCAACACCCTAGCCCAAAGGTTCCTAGAATTTATAAACTCAAATGCTATGGAACAACTTGTTACCACTCCCACAAGAAGGGATAACATACTGGACCTGATCATCTATGCTCCAGACCAGAAGTGTATCCCTCACTGGTAAGATCAGACCATAAACTAATCTCACTGGATATTCACTTCCCGACCCCACCTCCTGCCCAAAAAACCACAGTGAAAAACTTCTCTAAAGCAAATTTCACACTCCTCAAAACCGAGGTGGAATCCTTCAAAGCCCCCGGGCCTGTGGAAAATATGGCCCAGACCGCAGAATCCTTTATAAATGCATTCTGTGAACATCTTCAGGAATGCATGGATCATGCAATCCCAGATAAAACCAAGACCCAATCCTCCAAAGGCAGACGTCCTGTCTGGTGGACCCCAGCCATAAACAAACTATACAATAGAAGGAGGAAGCTACTAAATGATAGAGCAAAATCCCAAAAAGGGAAGGCATCTCTGATCAGTATTAGCAAAAAACTATGGGCACTCATAAAATCGTCTAAGGCCAGCTTCGAGAGAAAAATTGCAGAGGACACTAAGGAGAATCACAAGGCTTTCTTTAGTTATGTTAGGAACCTGGGTGGGAATTCCCAGATATGCTCAGAATTAGTCCAAAATGATAAAAAATACACCAAACCCACAGACATTGCCAACATCCTAGCTGACAGGTTCAGCGCAAACTTCTCCCCCCCATCCCCACCAAAAGGGCAAATATCTATCCCAGCAGAGTGCTGCCCCCCTGACATCTCAGATGCTCAGGTAAGAGCCGCCCTACCCAAAGCAAAAAACACAGCATCAATGGGACCAGACGATGTCCCGGGCTGCGGCCTACATGAACTCCAAGAAGAGCTAAACCCAAACATAAAACTACTTTTCAATCTCAGCCTTACTACAGGATATGTACCCAAAGAGTGGCGTACAGCAACAGTGGTCCCTCTCCAAAAAGGTGGTGCCTCAACGGATCCTGGAAACTATCGCCCCATAAGCCTGACTAGCTTGGTCTGCAAAGCTATGGAAAGGATCATCATGGACCTCATAAATAAAGATATTGGGGACCTACAGACACTGGATCCTACCCAGTTTGGCTTTGTTAAGGGCAGATCCTGCCTCTTAAACCTGGTCGATTTCTTTGAAACAGTCACCAAGGCCATTGACGAGGGGAAGGTGGTCCACACAGCCTACCTGGACCTTGCAAAAGCCTTCGATACAATACCCCACTCGAGCATTATAGATAAGCTCACCAGCTAAAATATAAACCCCTATGTCACTAGATGGGTTGCAAACTGGCTCAAGGACAAAACCCACATGGTTAGAATTGCTGGAGCCATGTCAGACTCCAAACCAGTTACAAGTGGTGTCCCACAAGGCTCAGTCCTGGGACCTCTCTTGTTCGGTATATATTTCTTGGAGGTACAGGCCAACACGGAAGGACTGTGGCTGACCAAGTTCGCAGATGACTGCAAACTGGGTGCCATAATCGACTCTCCAGCCGACACAAGCATCCTGCAAAAGGGCCTCATAGAAACAGACAACTGGTGCCAGAGCCATGGCCTCAAGCTAAACTCCAAAAAGTGTATAGTCATCCCCTTTGGCAAAAACAAAGTGCCCACAAATTACCACATAGGTGGTAATCCATTAAGTACAGAAGAAGTAATTAGGGACCTGGGGACCCAAGTTGATAGCAGTCTCTCATTTGACAACCACGTGGCCAAAGTGGTTAGAAAAACATTTTATATAGCCCACCTAATCATGAAGGGATTCACATCTAGATCAGGGGAGGTCATCTTGCCTCTTTACTCATCCCTCATCAGGCCCATAATTGAGTACAATGCCCCTTTTGGGATGTACTTTACCAGACACCTGCAGCAACTGGAAAGACCCCAAAATTACCTCACCAAGAGGATCAAAGGGCTCAAACAGATGCCATATGCTGCCCGGTTAAAGAAACTCCAGCTCTACTCAGTGGCATACTGCCTGTTCAGGGGCGATCTGTGCCTCACGTATAAAGCCATGTCCAACCCGGAATGAATGGACATGCTGCACCTCAGAAAATCCAAATCCCATCGAGCTACGCGCTCGAGAGACTTGAACCTCAGCACTGAAATAAATAGGACATGCTGGAGGGACAGATTCATAACCCAGAGGCTCCCTTCACTCTGGAATAAAATCCCAGTCCAGGTTAGGCAGAATCCCTCATTGACTCTCTTTAAGAGGAATCTTGATGAGTGGATGGGAGATCGTAGTTTTAACCCGGGTATCACTTCTGTGTCACTGTTAGACAGAGGCACAGTATACTAACCTCGAAAAAGGGCATAGCAAAATTAATTTAAAATGGGTGGCGAAAGCCAAACACATTCTGGCTAGGCTTATAAATGCCCTAGGGCAGATAGCCTAGTATGAACCTATGAACCTATTGCACTTCTAACCCTTATAGAGACTGACAATAAAGTTAATCACAAACTAGTCTCCCCCATTTCTATACTTGTCTAAAGCCCTCAGCACAGTTTGTTGCAGCAAACTTCTACTTCAAATGTCCACTTTAGGTCTATCACAGCCCACCTTTCTGTGGTTCAAAAGGTACTTCTCCAATAGGTATCAGTCAGTAAAATGGCACTCCACCATATCACCCAGTCACCACCTGTGTACCACAAGGCTCTGTCCTTGGTCTCCTCCTCTTTAACATTCTGAACACCCTCCATACATCCACACAACAGGCCTTCCCAATACAATACTCTGAAGATTCCACACTCATATGCACATCAGATAATTTAGCACATCTCCAAAACATTACTCAGGAAGCCGTAACAACCACTGAAACATGGCTTTGTAATTCACAACTCATGCTCAACTACCCAAAAAATAAACTAATACTTTTTCCCCCAGATCACTCTCTCATGAGAGACAAAAGTTGAAATCTCTCACTTAATAATGCAGCATCTGAAGTCACTTCCAGTAGCAAATAATGATGGAGGGTAGTGGATGATAAAAACTAAAACTGACTAATAATAATAATGATAATACTAATAATAATAGTAAAGTGGATGATAATGAATAATTCTGCAGAAGACTGCAAGCTAGGAACAGTCACTGAATCCCCAAATGGTTTTGCCATCCTGCAGGAAGGTTTATTTGAAATAAATAACTGGTGTCAAAACCATGGCCTGAAAGTAAATACCAAAAAATGCATGACTGTATCTTTTAGGAAGTCATCTACCCAAGGGAACTACCACATTGACAATACACCCCTAAAATGTGATCCAGTTGTTCAGGATTTGGGAACGTATGCTGACAGTGACCTAACTTTTGACTAACATGTCTACTGTTGTAGGAAAGTCCTTTTATGTTGCACAGATTATAAACAAAGGGATTGTGTCTAGATCTCAGAATGGCATTGACACCTTTACTCAGCCCTCATTGGGCCAATCATTACATATAATGCCCCTTTTGGCATGTATCCTTTCAGACACATGCAACAACTGGAAAACCCACAAAGACACATTAATAAAAGGATACAAAGCCTTAACAACATGTCCTACATGGACCGACTGAAGCATTGTCACTATACTTGACATCCTACAGACTGCTAAGACATTACCTGTGGCTGGCACGGAAGACATCCTCCAACCAATTATTGATGGATTTACCACACATCAGTAAGTCAAATGACCTCAGAAATACCCAGTCTAGGGAGTTAAACCTCATATTTCACAGAAGATACCACTGCTATGGAACAGACTCCCCATCCACATAAAACAAAGTTAATCTCTGTCCATTTTCAAGTGTAACCTAGATCTATGGATAGGAAGCAGAAAAGTTACCCCAGGATTTCCCCCTGCATTAATAATGGACAGATGCAGCTCCTGAATGCTTTATCCTCTGCATGGGTCTCCACAAATTATCTATGGTATGATCCCAGTTATTCTCATTAGGAGTCATATATAATTATCAATCATGGGATGGGTAAGGCCAGTCTCTAACCAAATGGGATAGGTTATTTCTAATGCAAAAACGGAAATCGATTAGAATTAAAATGGCCTGCAAGGGTAGCTAGCCTCGTACTTACCCCTGAACCTAAATCTTACATTTGACATACATATACAAAACTGCATAAAAAACTCACCAAAAACTCTGAATGCTTTACAGATCCAAAAAATATCTCACCACACAACTGAAACTACACTTGCCATTACTTACCTACTCCCCTCACTACTTTATGGTGCTCCCATTCTTAATAACCTCCAGGCATCACAAAAAGCAAAACTTGAGCAATGCTATAATAAAGTGGCAACATTTGCAGCAAATACCTCTTGCAGAACTCACTATTATATAGCACTGAAAGCCTAAATTGCCTAAAACTATCCCATCAACTAACATACACACAGTTTATTCCTGCCTTTAAAGTTATCCAGCATACATCTGCTTGTCTGGCACTAAATGCCATTGTACACAACTATGTTTGGACTCTATCATTATGATCCAGCAAGGAAAAAAAACTTCACTCTGTCCACAAAACTATCAAATCTGCTGGGCACGGTCTATATTTATACCAGGTTGCTAAGGCCTAAAACTCCTTACTTATATCCATCCTCCAGGGTATTAAAACCATTCTGAAATCCTTCTTAGCCTAATCTGTTGCTGTTCTTACTCAATCCCAGGATAATAACATTCTTAAATATGAACAAGTTCCTATTCATACTTTACACCTCCTTGCTCCCCCTTTTCACTGAATTCCTAACTTTATCTAGATAAGCAACAACTTAATGTTTTTCCTCACTTCATACTGCAATTCATGTATATATTATACTAGCTTACATGTACCTTATAGAAACTGTCGTAAATTTCCCAGAAGTCAGATGTCAGTAAAAAAAATGTCATGCTTGACCTTACAAAAGTTGCCTCTGATTATACTCCACTAATATACAATACCATAATATAATATAATATAATGTAATATAATATAATATACAACTTGTGATTGCACCAACTATCCAAATGAAAACTAAACTCAAAGCAATCAGGAGAACTAAACCAAAACCTACATCTCTCCCCTGAAGCAAAAAGCACACAGCATTATTACTTCAAAACTAAAAATTAATAATCATGTGCAATGTATAACAGTATACAAGTTGTCTTAAGATATGAGCATGATATGTGATACAAGTCCTCCCTGTCCAAATAAACTGGTATACCCAATTTACTTGTCAAAAAAAAAAAAAAAGACAAATTTACATGCAGATATCTGTGGAAATAACTGGCGATCCACACCACATCAGAAAACAATGAAAGCAATATTGCTGGTGATTAACTACTTTATATCTCTCAACGCCGATCCCTGATTTTGCCGCATATTATAACCTCCTTGTTAAATGTTTTGATTTTCTGGTAAATCACTGAATATTACACTCAGTCAGTAATGTCAGACATTCAACTTCAAGGCTTTTAATCTTTAGGAAATCCATGTTGATGAAAATCCTATTAACTTTTAAGAGAAATATGGTAATATTTAAAATTATCACTTATTTTGGACTTGTAAGTACCCCAGTGGTCATTAAGGTAGTATAAACCTATGAGCCTATTACTTATGCATAAAACATAGCACAAAACTACACTGAATGTATAATTTATACTTACTTATACAGCATATAACCCAAATTCAAGACTTGACATAAATAACTACAGAGAATTTAAGTAATCTCTCAAAACATAAAAATGTACACAAACCTGTAGCATCCTTCAGGCTTGTAAGAATGTACCACAATGTCATTCTGGAGCCATGTTTTTATGTGAAGTTGTTTCAAATGATCCAGCAGGACAACCTACCCAGTATCTAAGCAATAAAGCATGGTCATAATCACTACCACAGGTGAACTCAGAACTCAGGTTTCACCCCACCTGAGAACTAGTCCTAAACTTACTGTCACTATCCACAAAAGGAAAATGCAGTAAATATTGTATAAAAATACTTAACTAATAAGACACACTAAAACCTTCAACAATGACTACATGTTCTCAGTTTAGCTAAAATCCAGCAGAGTAAAGCAAAAAGAACATGGCAAGCCACCTGGAAAATCAGATGGTTATCTAACAGTGTAGTACCTCGCTGGCATTTCTGCGCAGGTTAGAGCGTGTCCACATTGATTGGCAGGCCATCGTACATCTGAGTCACAGATTTTAGAAAAACACCTTACAAAAACACCTTTTATTCAGCTGTTCTAAGTTCTGTTTTAAGTTCTTGAGCATCTGCTCGGTGGTCTGGTATTTAGTATAGTTTTGTGTTTTAAGCTCACATGATGTTTAGAACGTGTTACTTTATACTACGTAGGAAGCTTTTTTAATTTTATTTTTTCCCTTGAGTTGGTGTTGTCTACTATGCATACTCTTTCAGTGTGGATCAGTGAAGAACATAGACTTTTAAAGACTCAAATTAGGACTGTTTCTCGTGAGATACAATGGGGGAAAGTTTTATGCACTAAGCATATTTTTATTTACGTAATTTATGTATTCTTATTGTCTGTATTTAGTGAATGCCTGTATATAACTTTGTAATGGTCTTATTTCAGAAACTGCTGCCCTGTTTCCTTGCTGATATTGTCCCCTTGAATAATCAAGGGACGGTTTTAGTGTTTAGCTACATCTTTTATCAGGCATTTAGTTAATTTGGGGGGTGATCGTGCAGGTTGTAGGCTCTCTAAACTTGAAATTGCGAAACCAATGTAGGCGTTTTTCTCTCTCCTTTGGGGGGGGTGTGCCATGTGTGATTTTGCAAACAATTCCTAACACTAAATGGGTGACAGACCCTTTCAATGTGGAACTTAAGCATGTGTTACCAGGCTCAGTGATTGTATCGGATGAATGGGCTGCATAAAGAGGTATATCGGAACTGTCTGTGATGAACTACACACACCTTACTGTAAACCAGGAAGAACTGAATAACTGTTTTAGCCTTGTCTGCTCTGTACTGATATTAATTAACTGCTTTGTATGCTATTTTTATGTATATTTCATCAGATGATCGGAAATATATTTCATCAGATGATTGAAACTGACAGCTACATGACAGCTAATTAATATTACTGTAGCTTTGTAAGTCGTGGGCGTGTTAGGGGCGGGGTTTGCTACTGCACATCCTTCGAGGTACTACACTGTTAGATTATCAATCAGACTCCCAACCAGTCGGGGAGAAAATAGCCAGTTATCAATGTAAGTAACACCCCTACACACACACACACACACACACACACACTGCAAGAAAACTAGTAATCTGTTAATTAAACCTATAATACAAAGCTTTGCACTATATAAGCCATACAACATGAAAAAAGTACATCATTAGACATACTTTCATCTTGCAATTTTCCAGTAATTAAACCAAACAAAAGTGACATCAAAAATAATCCAAGGTTTTAAATAAGAATCTCTGAAACATAAAAATGTTCACTTAACTGTAATATCCAAGTGTGCAGTGTGTAGTGAGTCATCTAGAAAGCTGACTGCTTCTCCAAATGATTTGCACAAAATCTACATCTCAGTTTAACACCAGAATATAGCCATAATCTGTAAAATTTATTCCAAAATTCAACTCATCTGTAGCAAATCATGACAGTCATTTATAATCCCATTGCCACCAGCCACAAAAAGTAAAATTCTTTAAAAAAGTAGTAATTTATAAAAAAAAAGATGTACTACCCTCTTATCCAACCTTTCATTATTGACTGTGAGTTCCACAACTAAGCTGAATTGAGTAGAAAGTGACACGTATCATTTCATAAAACTGCATACCCACCCCCAAACAATTAAGCCAAGCCTTGTCTTTCCACAGGGTGTACCTAGACAATACCTGAATTTACTGCTTTGTAATGAATGCATGAATAGATTACACTGGTTAACACATTCAAATAAATACATACATTTAAACGAATAAGACCTTTTAAACAGCTCAGCATTCAAACCTCTTATTCAATGAAATGAGAATCACTACCAGGCCAGAAACTAATGCACTTAACACCTCATCAAGTTGAATATGGCCATTATCACCTCTGCTGGCACCCATTGTTTAATCCAGTATGTCCAAGATCAAAAACACTTAACACAAAGGTTCATAGGTAGGTACTAGGCTATCGGCCCTGGGACCTCTATATAAGCCTAGCCAAAAAATTCCCTGGCTTTCGCCACCCAAGAAAGTTATTTTCCTGTGCCTCTGTCTAGCAGAGCCACAGAAGTGATCCCGAGGTGAATTTCCTATTTCCCATCCAATTGTCGAGATTTTTCTTAAAGAGGGCTAATGAGGAGCTTTGCTTGACATGAATAGGTAGTCTGTTCCAGAGCATGGGAAGTCTCTGGGACAGGAATCTATCCCTTCAGCATGTTCTGTTTATTATGGTGGCAAGGTTTAGGTCCCTGGAGCGTGTGGCTTGGAGGGATTGTGGTTTCTTTAAGTGTAGCATATCCAACAGATCTGGGTTTGACATGGCTTTGTATGTTAGGCAGAGGTCACCTCTGAGTAGGCGATAAGCAATGGAGTAGAGGTGGAGTTTTTTGAGATGGTCTGCATATGGCATTGGTTTGAGGCTGGTAATCCTCTTAGTGAGGTATTTCTGTGGCCTTTCTAGTTGTTGTAGATGTCTTGCGAGGTACATGCCAAATGGGGTGTTGTACTCTATAATGGATCTGATGTGGGATGAGTAGAGAGGAACAATGACCTTTTTTTTCTGGAGGTGAACCCCTTTGTGATGAGCTGTGCCATGCAGAAGGATTTCCTGACTACTGTGGCGATGTGATTATCAAAGGAGACACTACGGTCCACCTTTGTCCCAAGGTCTCTTATCACACTTTCGGTGTTTAGTAGGATGCCACCTATGTGGCAGTTCATGGGTACAGTGTTTTTCCCAAAGGGGATGACAATGCACTTCTTGGCATTGAGCTTGAGGCCATGACTTTGACACCAAGCATCAGTCTCAGTGAGGCCCTTTTGTGGAAAGTCCACATCATTAGGCAATTCTATTATGGCACCTAGTTTGCATTCGTTTGCAAACTTCGTTAGCCAAAGACCTGCTGTATTAGCCTGGACTTCTGAGAAGTAGGTGCCAAACAGGAGAGGACCCAGCACTGAGCCCTGTGGTACTCCACTTGTCACTGGTCTGAAGTTGGATTTGAAGTCGGCTACTTTCATTGTGTGGGTTCTATCAATGAACCAGTTGGCCACCCATCTTGTGACATAGGGATTTATGCTCAGTCTAGTGAGTTTATCTATAATTCCAGAGTGGGGGATGGTGTCGAAAGCCTTGGCGAGCTCAAGATAGGCTGTGTGAACCACCTTATCCTCATCCACGACTTTGGTGACTGCTTCAAAGAAGTCATTCAGGTTTAGGAGACAGGACCTATCTTTTACGAACCCAAATTGAGTGGGGTCCAGTGTTTGGAGGTTACCTATGTCCTTGTTTATAAGCTCCAAGATGATAGGTTCCATGGCCTTGCAGACCAGGCTCGTCAGGCTAATGGGGCAGTAGTTCCCTGGGTCTGTGGTGGCACCCCCTTTGTGGAGTGGGATAACCGTCGCTGTGGACCATTCAGTAGGCACAAAGCCTGAAGTGAGGGTATAATTGAACATGGTACTTAAGTGGGATGCCAGTTTGTTCTGTAGTTCATGCAGAACACAGCCTGGGATGTTGTCAGGTCCCATGGATGATGTGTTCTTTGCTTTGGTGAGTGCATTCTTTACTTATGTAGCCGTTATTACAGGGGCTTTGCATTCTTCCGGTATAGTGATGGGCCCTTTGGGGGGGTGAGGGGAGGGTGAAGTTTGCACTGAACCTATCTCCCAGGATGTAGGCAATATCAGTTGGGTCTGTATATCTAGTGCCATTGTGCTGTAGCTCAGAGCAGATCTGAGTGTTGCCATTGAGATTCTTGACATAGCTGTAGAATGCTTTTTGGTTGTCTTTAGAATTAGTGTTGATTTTATTTTTGTAACTAGCTTTAGAGGATTTTATGAGGGATCTCAGCTTCTTACTGAGGCTGACCAGGGAGTTCCTGCACTCAAGGGAGTTTACTCTTTTTGGCAACAGCTTCTTCCTTCTGTTGTAGAATTTGTTTATGGCAGGGGACCAATAGATTGGCTTCCTTTTTATGGAGGCTATCATCTTGGTTCTGTTGGGTATGGCACAATCCATGCACTTGTGTATGTGCTTATACCATGCATTTTTATAGGATTCAGCAGTCGTACCTATATTTTCCGTCTGTATGTGTGTCGTAAAGCTTGCCATTTCTGTCTTAAGAAGCATGAAGTTGGCTTTGGAGAAGTTTTTTACGGTGGTTTCCTTAATGGGGGTGGGGGTGGGATATTGATGTCTAGGGTGATTAGCTTGTGTTTGGATCTGACCAGCAAGGAGTTGACCTCTGGTGTGGAACATCGGTTGCCCATATTGGTAATGACCAGGTCCAGGATATTGCTGCCCCTGGTGGGGGTACGGACAAGCTGATCCAGGGCATTGGAATTTATGAATTCCAGAAAGGATTGAGCAAGTACATGAGTAGTTTTCCCAGTTGATGGTGGAGTAGTTGAAATCGCCCATTATTAGGGTATTGAGCTGCACCTTAATATTACCCAGTATATTAAGAAACATGGAGTGGGCATCCTGGGGCATGGCAGGGGATCTGTAACAAGCTACAACCTGGATTGCAGTCTTGCCCAGTGTTAGTTGAACTTGGATAATTTTGGATGCATTATGTTGAGCAGCGAGTCTGGAGGTGTGGAATAACTTAATGAATATGGACACACCTCCTCCTTTAGTGTTTCGGTCCAGGTTAGGTGGCCGAAAGGTGTGGTATGAGTTATAGCCTGGTAATGCAGGGGTGCTCTCTGCAGCCTTGAACCAGGTCTCCATCACTGCACAGATGTCGATGTTCTCCATTTTAAGGAGTGCCTCGAGTGAGTGCATTTTGAGGTTTAGACTTCTAGCACTGAGTACCATTATCCTCAAATTTTGTTTGCTTATACCTGCTACAGTGATGAGTTAGTCATTTGAACCTTGCCTAAAGAAGGCACTGTAGGGGTGGCAAGAGCCTTAGCCAGTACCCGGAATCCCAGGGTTGACAGGTGCAGGCCATCTCTGGCAAAGCATCGTGGTTTGATGAATATGTCATCCCAGGCAGACAAGCACTGGATCCCCTTAGAATGACACCAGAAGCTTAGCCAGTTGTTGAAGTCAATCATTTTGTCCTTGTATTGTGGTATCATTCTGGGCAAAGGCAGGATGCTACTCAGGGCTAGGGTCATACCTGCCGGCCTACATGATCTGAGAGCTCCTCCATGTCTCTTTTCATGTAGTCCAGGGAGGTACGTCTCAGGTCATTCACACCAACATGGACAATGACAGAGTCATATTTGTACTTGTTGTGGAGTGACTTGAGTGCTTGCATTATGTGACGGATCCTGGCACCCGACAGGCAGCTGACAGTAACTTCCTCCTTGTTTAGCCTGGTGAGTGGGACATCAGTGTACCTGACTATAGAGTCACCTATGACTAGTATGTTGAGTACATTGTTTTGCCTTATGGGCTGAGGTTGAGTGGCACACTGATTTTGTGGGCTATGTGTCATTTGGGTAGTGTTGGGAGTAGTGGTGGTTGCTTGCATTTCAGCTTTGGAGGTCTCTGTTGTTTGGGCAGATTTTTGAGAGCCTCCGCAAATGTAGGAGTGTGTCTTATGTTACTATGTGTGGGTTTAGGTGGTGTAGGTTTTGATGGACTACGAGTTGAGTGTGGTGTGGTGCAGGTCTTTACCTTCTCCTCTTGACTGTCTAGTACAGTCCTGGCTGGAGAGTTTTTGGCTTCCAGTTTAGCTGTATAAGTGCATCTCTCACAGGTTTTAGTGTTGGGTAGTAAGAGGAGAGGGTTGTCAGTGTACATGAGGCAATTGCTACATTGTCCCAAGATGCCCAGATTCATCAGGTGGACAGGGGAAAATACCGGGATCTGACCCTTAGGCATGCCTATATATGTGCTTATTAATTTAAGTACTAAAAACTGTTTTTCTCCTAACAAGTGAGGAAATTGAGTGCTGCAGTAATTTGTAGATTTTTTTTAGTGCTTGCAACAAATTTTGAACAAGTGCTGATCACAAGGAAACAGTTTTGAATGCTAAAACTAGAAACTGGCTAGTTCTAAGGGAAAATTAGAAGAGCAGACTTTCTGGCACCAGGAGTAGTTTAACCCTAGTTAAATGGTGCTGCATAATGTGCAAAACCACACAAACATGGGTTTTCAAACAGAAAGATAAAAGGGATAGAAGGGGGGAAATTAGCTAGGGTTAAAATAGCCACATGGGTGGATAATCTACGAACCTATGAACCTGCTATTCTAACAACCTTTTTATTTGTATATGAGCAATAATAATAAAATGTCCATGATTTTGAACCCCCCAGTCTTTTTGCTTTATCCCTCATTCCTGAGCTAAGAAGTTTAGAGGTATGTTACATTTCTGAATTTCATATATTGTCAGAGAGTATTAATGTGTGTGTGTGTGTGTGTGTTTATATATATATATATATATATATATATATATATATATATACATACATACATACATACATACATATAAGAGTGGAAAGGGAAGGTCTACAAGAGGGTAGTGACACCAGCTATGTTATATGGGTAGGAGACAGTGGCATTGACAAAAAGGCAGGAGTCAGAGCTGGACGTGGCAGAGTTAAAGATGTTAAGATTTGCACTAGGTGTGACGAGGGTGGACAGGATTAGGAATAAGTATATTAGAGGGTCAGCCCAGGTTGGAAGGTTTGGAGACAAAGCCAGAGAGGCAAGATTACGTTGGTTTGGACATGTGCTGAGGAGGGATGCAGAGTATATTGGGAAAAAAGATGCTAAGGATGAAGCTGCCAGGTAACAGGAAAAGAGGGAGGCCTAAGATAAGGTTTATGGATGTGGTGAGAGAGGACATGCAGGTGGTTGGTGTGACTGAGCAAGATGCAGAGGACAGGAAGAAATGGAAACAGATGATCCGCTGTGGCAACCCCTAACTGGAGCAGCTGAAAGAAGAAGAAGAAGAAAACATATACATAAACATGGATATATGTCAGATTATTAAATATATATATATATATATATATATATACACACACATATGGATCTATGTCAGATTATTGAACTTCTGAAACTTTAAAATTCATATGTCCCCGAGACAATCTGATCAAACTTTCGGAACTTCGAACGTTTAAAAAAATTCAATTTTTGATATTCTGCACTCTGCACATCCCCTACTAATTAAATATACCAATTCCGCGATCACACTATATTAAGGAGAAGGGTAAATTTCCAAATCAGCACAGTACCGTGATTTCCAATCAAAACGTTCAAAGTTTTAAAACTTTGATCATAGGGTCTGGGCCACATGAATTTCAACATTTTGAAACTTTGATAATCTGATAGGGATATATATATATATATATATATATATATATATATATATATATATGTGTGTTTGTGTGTGTGTGTGTGTGTATGTATGTATGTTTACACCCCCACACACACATATACATATATATGGGTTCCTATCAGTTCGTCAAAACTTCAGCAGTTCAAACACCATATGTTCGAACTGTGAATTTTGAAAACTGATTATCGCGAAGCTGCGGAACACCGAATTCTTTCCCAAGGAAAGAATTTGGTGGGCCGTTTCTGTGGCTTCGCGATTTTCAGCACTGTGGTGGAAAGTTACAGGTTGGGTTCAGGTAAGTTTGCGATTGTGCGGACGTTAGGGTTAGGGCGCAGGTTAGGAGAGGTAGGGTTTGGGAGCGGGTGAGGTGGGTGTGCAATAGTGACAGACTTTAGGGTTAGGGCGGGATAGGTGAGCTAGGGTTAGGGCACGGGTCAGGTGAGTGTGCGATAGTGACGGACCTTAAGGTTAGGGTTTGGGTTATGGTAAGTGGATAGATAGTAGTGTATGTACAGTTTAGTGCAGGGTTAGATGTAGGATTTTAAGTGTATGTGTGTGTATTGTTGTTTTTTTGGTGAGCTTGTGTTGTGTGTGTGTTTCTTGGAACAGCGATTTTTTTCCCTGGGAAAAAAATCACTGTTCTAAGCCTTCGATGGTTTTGCACTTCCAGGTTAGATGTTCAAACATATGGCGTTCGAACTTCTGCCATTTCGTCGAAGTAATATAGACCCCATGTATATGCATATATTGGTCCCCTTCACATGGTCAACATTTCAGAATGTCGAAGACCATATGGCCGAGACCATATGATCGACATTCGAAATGTCACCATGCGGAACTGGCATCTCCGTACAGTGCGGAATGGAAAGATTTCCATCTTCCGCACTGTAGTGCGATATCGGAGTTGGTATATTTAAGTTCCGGATCTAAGTTTTTGTTGTGTTTTTATTTTTTTATTCTATGGTCGACATTTCAAATGTCGATCATATGCTCTTGGCCATATGGTCTTCGGCATTCTGAAATGTCGATCATATGAAGTAGATCAATATATATATATATATATATATATATATATATATATATATATATATATATATAAACCAATGAACCCAACTGTGGAAGGAGCGATGTCTGCTCGTAGCAGATGGCAAAAGATGCAAGCGTCACAAAAACTTGTATAAAAAGTACAATGCGGTATGAATAACCAAACAGCAGTTCCAGAAGAACCTTAAAGTTGTGTAGCTTAATACTCCAACTCACAAGCCAAACAGATCATACCAAATAGATGAAACGCTGCTGCTGTGTATAGTTGTATCAATGATTCCAAAAAGCAAACGTGGCAAAATAATCCAAACCTGGATGCAGGAATTATCAGAATAAAAACTCTTGTTTAATAGAGAATGAGCGCTTTCGCGGTGAGCCCCACCGCTTCTTCAGAAATTTTAAAATATAATAAAACCAGAACACTTTATGTAGCAGTACAAATTCAAATACATCCAATGGAACATTTCTTGTAAAACATGTGGTACCTGACCCAAAATCATTACCCCTCCCCTTTTTTCAAACCAACTCACTGTGCAATATCCTCTAATTGTGTCAAACTTTGCAGTGATCCTCTAGTTAAAAACTTACGGTTATATAATCGACTAATCCTAACATTAGTAGCCAGTTTTTATGACACACGATCTCCTTCGCGATGTTACTTGCAGGACCAATGCACATCCCTTAGTAAAGGAAATTACTAGAGAATTTATAAAATATAAATACATAACATATTTGGACTCACATTCTGTCACAAATACTTGGGTTCAAAGCATCACAACTTTTTCATAAAGCAAACATTAATCCCAGATGTCACAAATAGTTAAAACATGTTTAAAAATGCGTTTAAAGATACTGTCAGTTACTTTCAAAGAAAAAATGTATCTCTCAATACTGCCTTATGAGGCACCATATAAAGGTTAAAAGTATCTATGGCTCCCTTAAATGTTCGGCGCTTCAATGAATAAAAACTCACTGTTGTTGATCACGAACAATCCACTACATATAAAGAGCATATAAATTCATGTTGGAAACAGCGACATATTCCCATTCTGACTAAATCAAGTCAATTCGAAAAATAATAAAAACAGAATAATCGACACTCCTTACAACGCTCCCTACAGTGAGCACTACGGAGGCCCCAAGTTCCTTCTGCTTCCATGCGTGAATTGCGTCACACTCTCTGTATAAACATACACTAAAGTGGCGCTTTAAACGTAAATGCAACATCTCATTTAAAAACTTTAAGTAACATATGCAGTCTATTTAGGCTATCATCCTCAAGATATAATACAAAACTCAAAACGTGTCAAGAGCTGCTCTATACTGAATTTCAATTCCTTAAGCAATAAAGCGTATATTATTTGTAAACAATAGAAGCATGCAAATTATCACAGACAGCATGGAATGATATAAAAATCTCTCACCAACTCTCTTTAAGGTGTATTAACCATACATATAGTGCAACTAACATTTCGTAGCGTCTGATCAAATAACATCGCTTGCATTGAACAGTTCACCTGATTGTGCCAGAATGCCAGATGTACACAAATTATCACAGACAGCATGGAATGATATAAAAATCCCTCACCAACTCTCTTTAAGGTGTATTAACCATACATATAGTGCAACTAACATTTCGTAGCGTCTGATCAAATAACATCGCTTGCATTGAACAGTTCACCTGATTATGCCAGAATGCCAGATGTACACAAGAGCTGTGTTGCAACTACTTACTGGGATGAATTGTGTAGAAGAGTGGCCAGGTGAGATCACAACTGATGACCTCAAAATCTGGTGTGTGAGGAGTCGGTAAGGAGTAAATGTATGGTGGAATAGTATGAACAAGTTCAAGCAGAGTGAAAATGTGGGGAAAGGCATGGGGAATGGGAGGGGAAAGGGAGAGGAGTGTGTGTGATGACAACTAATGACTTCGGAATCTAAATGAAAGAGTGAATGTAGAGTGGAAGATAGTAAATGTGAATACAAAACTGGGTGGAGATGGAAAAGAATGGTATGGAATGGGTAAATAAATGAGGGGAATGGATGAATGAATGAAGGGGGGGGAGGGAGGGATGGGAAAGGGAGGGAAAGGATGGGGAATCGGAGAGGGAAGGGAGGGGGTATGATGACAACTGATGACTGCCGGAATCTAAAGAAGAAGTGAATATAAAGTGTGAATGTAAATGCAAAACTGGGTGGAGATGAGAGGAAAAGGATGAATGAGGACGGGGGAGGAAGGCCACTAGAAAGGTGGGGGAGAGAACAGATGCAAACGGGTGAACTCTCTAAGATGAAATTTCCATTAATATACTGTAGAGATGATATCCAAACTCAACGTAGACTCAACCCTTTCAAATGGGGTTTAATGGAAACCATTTCATTAATCCCCCTCCCTTTGTGTGCACCAAGTCTCAGAATCCAGCGTAATTCAGCTTCTTCTGTCTTGTTAACAATGTCTCCCATCCTAATGTTGATGTGTTCCTGATGTAACACTTGAAATAAGAATAAATGTGAGGGATCCGTCATCAGTATGTGCTTGGATATAGCACTACTGTAGTCATTTCTATTTACACAATAATAGTGATCTCTGATTCGTTCATGCAAAGAACGATTCGATTTTCCTACATAATAGCAGAAACACTTGACACAATGTGCCACATATACTATATTCCTGCTGTTACAGTCCGTATCCACTCTGATATCCCAGAGCTTGCCACTGTCTGGATGTTTAAAGAAGTGTGAGGTGTCAATGTATTGACACTGTGGACATCTGCCACACTTGCTTGTTCTCTCCAGTCCTGTCCTGGCTGGAACTAAGTGAGAATCCGTCCCTATCGCTCGACAAAGAGTCCGTTTCAGATTAGGCATGTTACTATACACAAATCTCGGGCAGGAGCCAACAATCACTTTTGTTTTCTCGTCCGCTGTAAGTATATTCCAATTATTCCGAATGGCTCGTTGAAGTGTACTTGTGTTGGCACTATATGGTACCACTACTGATTCAATGTTGGGCTTATCATTGTTCCTTCGGAATGAATGTGTAGCATCTGAGAAATATGGTTGTGCTCTGGTGTCCCGCAGAGATCTCATATTGCTGTATACCAAGCGGACCTCTCTCTCCTGATATCCCCTTGCAACCAACCCATGTTCAAGTTGCTCTAACTCAGTTGCAAAGGCCTGTTCCTCACTTGAGAGTCGTGATAGCCTCATGGCCTGTCCTTTCACTATGTTGGCAAATATGTGAGGACTGTGCATACTGGTTCTATGTAGATACGAGGGCTGGTAACACTCCTTTCTATATACAGAAGTCAATACAGATCCCTCAGACTTAGTTACTTTTACATCTAGATAATCAATGCTCTGGTGTGAATATCTCATGGTGAATTTGATGAATGTGCTGGATTTGTTGAGATCTTCATAGAAGTTGTTTAACGATTCAATGGATCCCTCCCAAATGAAAAAAAGGTCATCAACAAACCTTTTATAATATTTAATGTGTGGATCCTGTACGATAAATCTATTCTCAAATTCAGCCATTACCAGATTGGCGTAACTGTTCGCACAACTAGTGCCCATCGCCACGCCATTCTTCTGTCTGTAGCAGATATTGTTGAATAAGAAAATATTGTTCTCCAACACAAGTTCTACCAAAAGGCATAGAAAATCCGCTCTGGCTGTAGTACAATTCCTTGTCACAAGAAAGGAGTGCAAATACTCAATTCCTTGTTGGTTTGGTATGCACGTAAAAAGAGATACTACGTCCATAGTGACAAAAAATGTCTTGTCTGTCAGAACGAGGTTCTTAATTGTCTCATACATGCTTTTCAGAAATTGCTCAGTGTCACGTAGCACATAATCATAGTGTGCTAAGAACTCCTTCAATTCCTTATCCAGATATATGGAAACTGGCTCCGTTATCCAGCCTGAGCCGGACACTATCGGTCTAAAATCAGGCTTCAACAGATTCTTGTGAATCTTGGGGAGTCCACTGATGGTAGGAATGAGGGGGCATTCCACCAAGAAATACTGGTACAAGGTATCATCTATTAATCTCATATCCTTGCATTCCTTGAGGGTATTCGTCATTCGTGTTTGCATGGCATAAATCTCTTCAAGTTGTATGGTCTCATATGACTCCTGATTAAGTAGTTGGTTCATTTTATGATTATAGTATTCCGTATCTAAGACCACCACGGGACCTCCCTTGTCTGCTGCACGCACCGTTATTTCTTTGTTGTCCCTCAAGCTCTTAATAGCTTGTTGTTCATCCAATGTTAAATTACTGGATAACCTGCCTCTAGAATCATTAATCTCAGTATATATTTGGGCTTCTACTGCCTTTACAAATAACTCCAAATTGGCCTGTAGGTGCGGAGTATATGTACTCCTTTTCCTTAGGACAGGTATAGAAGGAGTCTCTGTGCTGCTCTCCACATTGTATATAAGTTTTAGAGCAATTCTTCGTACAAATAATCTCACAGAAAGCAATGCTTGGCTGATATCCATGCTTCTGGTAGGTATAAAAGATAGTCCTTTCTCAAGAAGTTGTTTCTCTGAAGGAGAAAGAGGATGATGAGAGATGTTATGTACTAGTGAATGGGTTGCCAAAGTGTCTGTAATGTAGTCTGTTGTTGTAAGTGGGGAGGGTCCTTTTTCTTGGTCACCCGATTGGCATCCAATTCTAACGAGCGTTTCCTCCCTGCTCGTATTGGCAATGGAAAATCCGTCGTCTGCTGTGACTCTAGCTGAATCTTCCGTCTTACCGCCCCTGATAAAGTGGTTGCAGGGGCCGGGTCTCGTACGACCTTGTTATTCAGTACTATCCCCGTTTCTTCATTGGGTGTAGTATAGACCGAACCCCCCTCCCGGGGTGAAGTGGCATTATTATATCCAGCATTCCCATCAATATGGACTGCATTCTCCAATGTCATAGCCATGGGTGGTACTTTTCCTGTTGATGGATTATCAGTGGGTATCCTGTTCTGTGTTAATTCAGATGTCCTATGGTTCTCACTTGAATTTCGATGGACATAGTTGCCCCTATAACGTTGTTGTCCAACATGTTGATCATTATGTCTCGCTCTATTGCTATTGGAATTCTCCACTGTTCGTTCCATTGTGTGTGTGTTTCTGGGCCACACAAAGACATTATTATTGGCAAAATCATGGGAGTCCCGTGCTAACTTCTTGCGCTTGTTATTCAAAAGGTTCTTTTCATATCTCAAGATACGATCCATGAGTTCATGCATAAAGACGTCCGTGTCATCAGCCCCATAGTTCTCAATCAATTTGTTTTGTGACTCCAGTATTCTGCTCCTTAAATCATTTTCAACAGGTTGAAAGAAATCAATTAATAACTGTATATACTCCCTACTAGCTCTCAGGTTAATCTGTTGCCATTTGGCCAGGAGCGTAGGGTATGCTTCCCCATAGGTCGGCATAGTTAAAACCCTTAGTCCTCGGGGTATTACTCCCGTGCTCAGACAGGCCTCCATGTGAAACCTTTGGGCTGTTAGTCTCTTAAATTTGTATAGGTCGTTTTCAATCTCCTTTTTTAAATTTCTTATTACTTGCTCCATCCGAGCATCAAACTCAGAGTCAATCACTTCTATGCTGTCGTCAGTTGAAAATAAAGGATTGTTAGTTTGTTCCAAAAAATTCTCCAAACGCGTCTGTGCTGTCTCCGACATAGCATTAAGCGACCCTTGTTCATTGTGTGCTCCTTCCATGTCCCAAGATATCAGGTATACCAAAGAACACCCAAAACGAAGAGACAATGTAGATAAACCAATGAACCCAACTGTGGAAGGAGCGATGTCTGCTCGTAGCAGATGGCAAAAGATGCAAGCGTCACAAAAACTTGTATAAAAAGTACAATGCGGTATGAATAACCAAACAGCAGTTCCAGAAGAACCTTAAAGTTGTGTAGCTTAATACTCCAACTCACAAGCCAAACAGATCATACCAAATAGATGAAACGCTGCTGCTGTGTATAGTTGTATCAATGATTCCAAAAAGCAAACGTGGCAAAATAATCCAAACCTGGATGCAGGAATTATCAGAATAAAAACTCTTGTTTAATAGAGAATGAGCGCTTTCGCGGTGAGCCCCACCGCTTCTTCAGAAATTTTAAAATATAATAAAACCAGAACACTTTATGTAGCAGTACAAATTCAAATACATCCAATGGAACATTTCTTGTAAAACATGTGGTACCTGACCCAAAATCATTACCCCTCCCCTTTTTTCAAACCAACTCACTGTGCAATATCCTCTAATTGTGTCAAACTTTGCAGTGATCCTCTAGTTAAAAACTTACGGTTATATAATCGACTAATCCTAACATTAGTAGCCAGTTTTTATGACACACGTACCTCCTTCGCGATGTTACTTGCAGGACCAATGCACATCCCTTAGTAAAGGAAATTACTAGAGAATTTATAAAATATAAATACATAACATATTTGGACTCACATTCTGTCACAAATACTTGGGTTCAAAGCATCACAACTTTTTCATAAAGCAAACATTAATCCCAGATGTCACAAATAGTTAAAACATGTTTAAAAATGCGTTTAAAGATACTGTCAGTTACGTTCAAAGAAAAAATGTATCCCTCAATACTGCCTTATGAGGCACCATACAAAGGTTAAAAGTATCTATGGCTCCCTTAAATGTTCGGCGTTTCAATGAATAAAAAACTCACTGTTGTTGATCACGAACAATCCACTACATATAAAGAGCATATAGATTCATGTTGGAAACAGCGACATATTCCCATTCTAACCAAGTCAAGTCAATTCGAAAAATAATAAAAACAGAATGATCGACACTCCTTACACCGCTCCCTACAGTGAGCACTACGGAGGCCCCACGTTCCTTCTGCTTCCATGCGTGAATTGCGTCACACTCTCTGTATAAACATACACTAAAGTGGCGCTTTAAACGTAAATGCAACATCTCATTTAAAAACTTTAAGTAACATATGCAGTCTATTCAGGCTATCATCCTCAGGATATAATACAAAACTCAAAACGTGTCAAGAGCTGCTCTATACTGAATTTCAATTCCTTAAGCAATAAAGCGTATATTATTTGTAAACAATAGAAGCATGCAAATTATCACAGACAGCATGGAATGATATAAAAATCTCTCACCAACTCTCTTTAAGGTGTATAAACCAATGAACCCAACTGTGGAAGGAGCGATGTCTGCTCGTAGCAGATGGCAAAAGATGCAAGCGTCACAAAAACTTGTATAAAAAGTACAATGCGGTATGAATAACCAAACAGCAGTTCCAGAAGAACCTTAAAGTTGTGTAGCTTAATACTCCAACTCACAAGCCAAACAGATCATACCAAATAGATGAAACGCTTCATTCATTCATCCATTCCCCTCATTTATTTACCCATTCCATACCATTCTTTTCCATCTCCACCCAGTTTTGTATTCACATTTACTATCTTCCACTCTACATTCACTCTTTCATTTAGATTCCGAAGTCATTAGTTGTCATCACACACACTCCTCTCCCTTTCCCCTCCCATTCCCCATGCCTTTCCCCACATTTTCACTCTGCTTGAACTTGTTCATACTATTCCACCATACATTTACTCCTTACTGACTCCTCACACACCAGATTTTGAGGTCATCAGTTGTGATCTCACCTGGCCACTCTTCTACACAATTCATCCCAGTAAGTAGTTGCAACACAGCTCTTGTGTACATCTGGCATTCTGGCATAATCAGGTGAACTGTTCAATGCAAGCGATGTTATTTGATCAGACGCTACGAAATGTTAGTTGCACTATATGTATGGTTAATACACCTTAAAGAGAGTTGGTGAGGGATTTTTATATCATTCCATGCTGTCTGTGATAATTTGTGTACATCTGGCATTCTGGCACAATCAGGTGAACTGTTCAATGCAAGCGATGTTATTTGATCAGACGCTACGAAATGTTAGTTGCACTATATGTATGGTTAATACACCTTAAAGAGAGTTGGTGAGAGATTTTTATATCATTCCATGCTGTCTGTGATAATTTGCATGCTTCTATTGTTTACAAATAATATGCGCTTTATTGCTTAAGGAATTGAAATTC